>NC_081443.1:586237-613093 GCF_007210705.1 Tigriopus californicus
AGGCAAGGGAACTTTCAGACGATTTGTTTACGAAGAAGTGGGGGAAAGGCCCATAGGCCCTCGAGACCTTTTTCCTCTTCTTTTAGTCCCTCTTCTTTGTGGCCAGCATTAATATTTTATCAAGGAAAGACTGCGGGAGGGACCGTGAGGTCATGATATTTCCCGAAAGTGTGACCTCCCCAGTGAAAATGCATAAAGACGAATGCTTCCGCTCTAGCCTCTCTGTCCCTGTCTCTGTCCCTCGCTCCTTACCTGCGTACATACGGTAAACTGTAGTAGTAGTAGTAGGAGGAGTAGTAGTAATAGAAGAAGTACAATTTGGAACCCCACAAGCATTGGAGAGGCTTCTAATCTAATAGTGGACTCCAAATCCTATTATGATCAAAGTGTCCCCCTCCCATCAGCGGTGCATTGGCATTCCATCCATGAGCAATGCAATGTCCAATATTGGAACATTTTGGTGTTGCTTCTTACCTGCTGCACGTTTTCCGAAAGGTCGCTCAAACTCAGGTTGTAGACCACATTCCGGGCCCCGATCAGAAGTGAAACCCCGTCCGACTGGAGGAGCTTGAAATGGTCTTGATGTGTTTGATTGCCCATGAAATTCTTGACGGTGTCTGAAAGGAGACAAAATGACGTTAAATAAGGATGACATGCCCGGCTACTACTCGAATGAGAATGACTCTCGGAGCCAACGACAAGTCGACGCACGGCAAAAGTACAGTTTATAACTTGTTGAAATTTAGAATGAGGAAGAATGTCGACTAATGGATAGAGAAGCCAAGGAATAAATGAAATGGGGAAACGCATGTTTTATCTTGATCTTTTTTGGCAAGGAGAATTATCAGGTAGCCAAGCAGAATTTCTCTTCCTTAACTCTGACATCTCACGCTTAATGACATCAAAAGGTGAGGAGACGCGACACCCCAAACGAACGAGAGAACGTGGCTTATGAACCTGTGCGAGCGACTACCTCAAAGGCCCACTTTCTAATGGGCTCCGGTCTGGATGGATAACTTATGAGTTATGGCCTTTTCCGCCTGTCCAATTCCTCGTCCATTCCGTTATTCTATAGACATGCACACACATGCACACACGTACACGCTACTGTGCGGTACTTTGCTGTGCCTCCATGAAAGTGGTTTGTTGTCCTTGCGTTCGTTTGAATGCCCCCTACAACGGATCTGACAATGGCTCGTCTCAATGTGTATTTATTGCTATTGCTACACTGCTATCGTATTAGAGAAAATCTTCGTGAATGGAAAGTGAGATGAAGTGGATTTCTTCCCGCAATGCATCACGATTTTTGGGTGGGCCTCATTCAGGGCCAGATGATATGGATCTTCTGTACTTGGACTGTGTGTACCAACGTTCCTTCAAACACTTCTCATTCAGTCAATGACCATGCAAAACGCTCTACTACATACCAGTGGTAACTATTTGTGCCTGCCCTTCGATGTATCTCATACTAGCATCATTGTTCAAAACCGATTTTCTCCTGCTCTTTCGCCTGCGTCATCAGTGTAGGGTCCTGATCGAGGAGTCCCATCGAAATGTGCAAATCACGAGAAATCCGACATGGTACCCACAACCTGTCGAAATAAGGCCCATTTTAAATCAACGGGATTCTGGCCACGCCCGCCTTTGTTTGGGCCATTAGCCAAGTCAAAACGGACTTTCTCTCTCCCTTGAATCGGCTAAACGCTCTTGAAGCCCGTTAGTTGATATCTTCGGGCCTCATCTCGAGTCTATTCATAGAGTTATTGCAAAAGCTTCTCCTACTACTACTACTACTACTACGTACACATAGTATGATTGATTGATGGATGTTGTTTCCGACATCTCCGAAAATGGCTAAGGGTGCGGCAAGATTGGTAGAAATTTAACATTGATACCATCCACTCCAAGAGAAAGAGTGAGAAGATTTCCCTTTCCAAGCAATTTGCTCTCCATCAGAGAGAAGAATCATTCAAATTCTCATGAAACACATGCTCGATTTAGCGAGTCTTCTCGAAAGTCATGTGCGCACCCACCCCCATCCACGATGTTTCTTTGTTGCACGTGTCAGTTTTGAAGGCATTTTTCTCGTGCTGAGCTAATGAGGCACTAAAATTACATGGATAGGGGCCCAAAAGGCATCAACCTGTTGCCTAGGGCATCTAGGCTCTTTGGAGTTTTCTTGAGAAACACCAGAGACAGAGAGGTAGAAATCGTCTCAACGTGCTGCATAATGACCCTTTCTTTCAAGCTGATCCTCCCATTGAACCTCAACCAACAACGACAATGGGGTCTGACTGAGATCATCCGTCAACTTGAACCAAATCCCTAACCTTGTTTTTTCGGGGCAGTTGTTTTGTATTCCTCGCATCCCTCCAAATCCATTCATATCCATCCCCGCATCACCGCATCCCTTCATCCAACTTGAGAGGGAGGGGATATCATCAATATCCGAGAAGTACCTTAGAATAGGTGGTCCCTGGGTTGGACGTCATCAACATGAAATCATGACATTGGCAGATTTCACTTCTCACGGATTAATCATTGGTCTATTGTTGGTTGGCCGAAATCCCAATGTTTGAATTCCATTCACATTGTCAATAACAATGAGAGACAGACAAGGGAGACCAGGGAGAAAAGAGGCACCCTGGTCATCATGGATTTCTCCGATTCAATCGTGAACGATGGTCTTTGTCAAGCATTGGCCATGCTTTTCCCAGTTCATCATCATTCAGGACACACCTTTTGAGCCAGATGCTCCAACATATGAACGAGGGTTTACCATCAATATTGAAAGAGATGTTTTATAAGCCAACACAACGAGCGAGTGGGACGAGCTTCGCTTTGAATTGGCTCTGCAATTGTGATTTTGGCCCCTTTCTCAAAGACGCTCACATTATTCAATCGCTCTGCTAACCACTGAGAGCGCTGAACCAAAGACCAAACTCAATTTTCCACAAAAAAGGTGTCCTGTCTCTTCATTTTGTACTTTTTAGAGAGTCCATGGGAAGTAAAATTCAGACCCCCCCCCAGTCTAGCGCAGTATATTTCTTGAGGTCCTGACAGAATCCCGAGAGGACAAGGAACTTCTTCGGCAACGTCTGACAGACAAGCTTTGGTATGCTCATCTTGGACCAAAATATCTCTCAAAAACTTTCGGGAAGTCCGCCATGTCAAATATTTTGCGCTCGGTTTCCTTCGAAACCCGAGACGAGGGAAGTGACTTGGAATTCCTAAAGACAAGTGAGAGAGAGAGAGCGCCAACAGTCTTTTTGTTGCGGTCGGGAAACCCACCACGTAAACAAGTTGCCTCTTCCAGAATGATTGAGAGGCGTAAGACACCTTGTATTTGGTAAGAAAGGGACCGATCGTCGCGGCTCTTTTCAGGGCGAACTTCGATCTTAAAGCTATTTAATAGGGCCTCTGAGACAACAATCTTGCCAAAGTTAGCTGCATGCATTAACGAGACTAGAATGATCATGTTTGCCAGTAGCCAAGATTCTGCTGGAAAAAGAAGATAACGTATCTGACTGATTAGAATAGACCTGAAGTCGAGCACTCTCGTCTTTTTCCTCCATGGAGATAGCTCACGAACAAACTGAATTAGGATGATGCTTACTCTCGTTCACTTTAGCAAATTCAAATTTCGTAATGGAGTGATCATTGTACGTACTATGATGTACATACATATGCGAGTACATCCACTCACCGGGTGACCGAAAAAATTACATGTAGCGTTGCACTTTTTGCGGTGAGAAGGCGAGTATTGGGATAAAAGTGTTAGACAATCATCCTTGGTAGCATATTTTGTAATTGGCACAAGTTCAAGAGTCATCTCGGGATGAGAGGGCCAAGGTTGGCGGTAGCTGAAGTGCGAAGAAATCCAGACTTCGAGGGGAAAGTTGGACATTGAGGCACATTATTCTTCCGTCATTTCAATTAAACACATTGGACATGGTGAAAGTTTCATGGCCATCTTTGACACTTCCATCGTTTCCTGTGATGTTCATGGGAATGAAGAGGGAGAATCCCCATGATCTCAATCCCAATGCAAATGTTCGACACGGTCTAATAAACATTGGTCTCGAGAATCATCTCCATCATATCTTATCAAATCATGTGGGCTCATCAAGAAACTCGAGCAAAAACACATTGGAGTTGGCCGAACGAACGAAAGACGATCTTGTGATGAAACACAAAGAAACCAAGAGACTTTCCATTGAGCAGATGTATAATTTGTAATTTCCGAGTGATTGATGGTTGAGATTAAAACCAACCTTTATTACTGGACTTTCTACGGCCTGTCTGAATGACAATGCCTGGTCGAGTGTAAAAAACATATCATGTACAACAAGTTATTGATGACAAGCCGAAGTTTGTCCCACTTTTCAGGCTGAACAGAGATAAGATCTTGCTATGGCTTTAACAGAGACTCATCATGTCACATTTTTGGGCAATTTTGACAGGCACGAAATCGATTACGGAAACATTCAGCTTCATCAGTTGTTGGGCTGGGCTAAGACAACATCGGAGATATTTGGTTAAAAAAAAGTGAGTTCAACAAAGTCATCTCCTTTGTCACGTTTTCTTTGACCACAGACTTGACAAGGAGATGTCAAGTAAAGAAATCCGATGTTCTCACAAAAACCTTTATGAGATAAAACATCGTCCTTCCTTGGACTGTTATTGATGAACGAGTACGTGTAACCTCTTTTTTCCCACTAATGAAGGAGGAGGAGGAGGAGGAGGAACTCTATAACTAAATAGGATATGGGGAAGTCAATTTAGTCAACAACCTGCTCCCAGTTTCATTCATGTGTTTATTTTCAAATGTCACAATTGACAGCTCTTCTCTTCATGTTCGCCTCAATTTGCAACTCTGGAAACGCCATTAGGGGCATTCTCACTCCTTCTCTTGCTCCAACTTTGACACACATAGGAAAAGGCGAGATAGAGAGCATGCAAGCAACAACAGCATCGTTTTGGTCAGTCCTCCAAATGACGCCTGGATTTATGAGCCTTCAGGGTTGCTCGCCTCACTGGCCCTGTAATTTGGCTTCTCATTACTTCGGTGTGGAAAATCGCCATGCAACCATCCCACTTCACTGCGTACATCCCCCGACCGTCTCAAATCGGACTTTCTGCGAAGAGTTACTTGTTTGGTGTATTGGTCATTGAGGGTTGAACGCCAATCCAGCATCACCATTCACCAGTGAGAATTGTGGGTTGTACAGAGCCTCACACCAAGAGAACGCCACTGAACTTCCACCCAATGACCGGGGGCCATATTTTTCCACTCATTTAGTGCTTGGGCACTCTCTGGTCAAAAAAAGTGCTCTCCCCATCCAAACCAGGGTGAGATGGGAGGATAGAAGAGGTTCAGGCGAGCAAAAAACAAAAACAATTCAACCACAACCAACCACAACAACAATCACTCCCGCAGCCACAGCAGCCCACTCAACGAACGAGATATAAAGATAAAGAACACCACGACACCAGACCACTTGACCAGGGCTAATTTATGACCAGCTTGTTCCTCTTCGTGGTTGGGCCCACCTTGCATTCAACCTGTTCCAAAGCTCATCTATTTCAGGCCTCTTCTCGTACAGGCATACTACGTGTTAGGAAAGCCAAATGAGGACACCATTTCTCATCGGAGAGAAAATCTGGATTTGGTCTCTGGATCAAATGAAACTTGATGCAACATCCATCGGATTTTCCTTCACACTTCGGAAGAAAAGTGAACATTCCTATTCCGCGGTTATGGGACAAGGGGAGCAATCGGTCTAAGGTTGATAACAAGGCTCATTTGTCGTTGGATGAGCTGATAACACGATGACTCTCCGCGAACGTGCAGTGCATGCCTCAACGTCCATTAACCCAAAATTTGCCCTGCGGGACCCACGCATCTTCGTAATTTCAAGTTTCAGACAATGGATGGAAAAGTCTGCTCGAAAATCGAGCATTCCTTCGACAACACCATCGAGAGGTGCCTGGGCTCCAGAGGTGATCACATGACCCCCCCCTCTGCTTATCAACCTCAAGCCATTGATTGAGCCGAGAAGGCTGGGCATCATAAGTTGTCTGTCTGCTCATTGAGTGGAGCCTGGTCGTGAATGAACATCTCTGGCGATTAGCAACCCCATGTCACGTCACGTTTGACTGAGTGAGAGACCAAGGCAGAGAGGCCAGGAGAGACGCCTGCCATGATTAGGGTGGTTTGTAGATGGTTTCAAACCATCTGAGATTAAACCCGGGTACTATGTTTGTGAGTGTCTTCTAATCGATTGGGGCCGATCCAAGGCGAAATCAATCATATCAGACACAAGCGTTGCTTCTCTAGAAGAGGAGACCTTGCCATTCCAGAGGATACCAAATGGTTTTAAAACTGGAATGCGCATCTCAGACCAGGAAATCCGAAGAGGAGAGAGAGAGAGAGAGTCCATATGCTTGTTCGTGCGCCTTTCAACTCGAGTTCAAACCACTTTTGTCAGCATTTTCTCGAATGTCCGAGAGCATTTAGCCCGTTGATGATCAAGTTCTTGGAAGATCTCAAGTCAAGATGATCTTGCGTTCAACGACCATGATGAGGACAGCCCGTCCGTCAACCATCAGCCATGGGATTGGAATTCCAATTCAGCCCCTTAACCGGGTGGTATTATTCAATACGAGATTCCTGGCTGGATGAAATGCAAAAGTCGGTTTGACAGACGTCACCATGACTATATTTACGGCGCTCCTTTGAAGGAATATTCCGTATGTACAGTAATAGCTTTGCTTGTGGTAGTAGTTATGGTGATGTGGCGAACCATTCCAATGTACAGGTAGGTAAGAGATGGTAAACAGAACTTCTCGCAACCACCCAATGGTTCACCATCACCATCATTGCATGTCACGCTTGTTTTGACTCATTCCCAGGAACATTTAGGTCACTAGGCACGAAGTTAACGAACCCCGCAAGAACCATTATACTCGTTCGACTCTATTTTCAATCATGGTTGTTGCGCGTCGCCCGTCAACTTGCAATTCATCATCATAGTCCACCAACACAGTCAACCAACCAACCAACCACGATTCTTGTCAGGTAGCCGCGTGTACAGAGTACAACTCCTAATATCGTTCACTATCTTCCCTATCCAACCTGGAATCTACTGCAATCGATCTTCCCCACTGACCATCATGATCATCACAGGTTGGCCAACAACCTTCCTCACTTGTCTCTTCTAGGTAGGATGAAGCGAGCTGGTCGAGTGAAGGGGGGTTGAGCGAACCGAATCCAACCCTTTGTCGCCAAGACAGGCTCGGTCCTGATGGGCTAAGGTCAAGAGAGCTCACCAAAGTAAATATCAAATTCCTTCTCATTCAACTTGCAATCGCTGACCGGTTTCTCGACAACATTAATCGGCAGAAAATGTGAACAAAAGTCTCCTTGTCGACAAGGTATTTTGTTGGCAATTCAGTCCAACTTCTTTTGCTCTATCCAAGCTATCCAATTTCTGGGTCAGCCACTCGCTCCATTAATAATCCTTCTCTTTTTCCTCCCAAGTGTTATTTTTTCGTTTCCTTTTAGAGCTGAGGGGCTTCTTAATGGTCTGATGTTAAGAGCTAGTAGGTCTCCAAAATGACGCTTACAGAGAGGAGCTTTTTAGCAACGCCAATGGCAATCAGTTGTCCGCAGGACTTGCCGGAGTTAATCCTATGCTTGAGCCCACAGCCCGACCAATGGCCCGTGCCCATTCAGCCCGTTACCAGGTAGGCCGGGCTGGGCTTAAAGCAGCTTAGTCATGCTACGGGAGGCGGGTCGGCCGGTCCCTGTTTGTATTGAAATAGAAATGGCTGGAGACCAGGGAGACTCGGGCGGCAGAGAGATCGAGGGGAAGACAGAGAGAGACGATCGACGTAGACGGGGTTTGAAGTGGCAGGTTGCTTTTCGGGGCACACCAACTCAACCACAGCCGATGTATGGGGTTGTTGTATAATAAATTGCGAGATAATCTCCCTTGCTTTGAGGATGATTTCACATTGTGAATATATGGCTAATCCTCGGGTGGAAATATCTGACCAGCTGCTGTCTTGGACTGGGGCATTGTTGACAAGAATCTGATTTTCAACCGGGGCGTGACAGGTCTGGACAGAGGTTTTATGGCTGAATACGCCCATAGATGACGGTTTGATCTGCCAATCCCACCGATTCCATCATGAGATATTGGCTACCCGTTGTTATATGATGTACCAGTATACGTAGAGAACAGGCGCTCATTTGCTTCGCGAGTAGTCCAGACCATGACTTGGTGGAAAAGCTGGTGATGATTGCTCCCTCCATGGCCAGATATCCCTCCATCTTCACTACGCATTGTATGTACACATGGACGAATTTCGAACTGAACTTAATTAGTTCCAGCTTGGCCCCTGACATCATGGAAGTGGCTTATCGTTTGGGAAGATCTTCACAATCTGTCTGTGAATTACTCTCCACGTTATGAGATTCATTTTTCAACAGGGCGGAGATGAGTGTCAACTAAAATAATGGTGCTAATAAAAAAACGAGCTTCCTGTCTTGTTTGTTGACAAAGGGTTGAAAGAATCAGCATGAATTCCCATCCCTCACTTTCGCCAAGATCGCCAAAACCTTTGTTGAAGGTGTCGTTGAAATGACTTCATTTGGGGCATGAGGAGGGTTGCTTGCGAAATTTCCCAAATACGTCGTACGAGTGGCTTTGAGATCACCACGTCTATCCATCCAACTCAGAGGGCAAACATTCAACTCGGATTTCTCACGAATCATGGTTAAAGGATCTAGAGATTGAGCATGAGCCATGTGTGTATGAGTGTCATCAGGTGCATTTTGGGGCTGGTTTCCAGTCAAGTTTCGGTGTTCATTGAGCAATCAAACTTTCACAGGAGAATCTCGAAGACGGGCTCGTTATAATTTGACCATTTATATGCACGTCTCGCTCTTGAACGAGTTTGTCTTTCAATGAGCTCTAAACACGCATCACAAAACAAAAAGGGGTTTTCCCACATCCTCCCTTCAATATTGCGGCACTAACACTTAAACACCGTCTCATATAATACACAACCCCTTCGACAAGGTGATTGAATCGTCTTGGCCTTTTCTCATGTTCGACTTTGAAAATGTGGACCATGTGATTGCGAAGCGTCTTATTTATCAACGATTCAACAAATTACTACCTTCAGTGAGAGAGAGACAATGGCCTGCAGCTAACAGAAAACACTCTCACAACCAATAAAAGTGTTTCCCGTTTATTACCCTACTCCATATGGTGTCATGTGTTGTCATTTTTTTCGGATCTGCAGCGAACACCGCGCTTGTACGTATGGATAAATGAAAAGAGTGTATGCTCGTCCAGAATGTCTTCAAATAAAGCCGAAACTACCTCGTTTGAGGAGATGTCGAGATTTGGAAAGAGCTCCAGCGTGTTCTTATAACCTCGTCGAGTTTTTGAGAAGAGCCTACGCGACCCAATGGTCAAAAATGGATCTTTGTGTTAAACCCTATGAACAGGGGATCAACTACCATCTCAGTGAGGTCATCTCTTATTGAGATATTTGAGTATCTGTCCCCAAAGGCATGGAAGAAATTTCGGCTCAATGCCTCCAAATGGCCCCAACAGGGTCATATTGAAGCAAAAGATTTTCAATCAATTAGGGCCCAACTCGAGGGTCTCCCTGACACACTAATAACAGACTGACCAAACTTCACAGACAGTTCTAGAGCAGGTTTCAACGCTCAATGAAGCTGTCCAGAAAGCTATTAATCTTGGGGCCAAAATTGGGGCATGAAATCCCGTTGACCTTCACATGTATAGCCCCAAATCATGAGACTATAAGAGTTCCTGGCATCGAAGCCCTAATTCAATGGTCAGAAACACTGGAGACTAGGATCTTAGAACTGACCTGGAAAAGACAAAGAAAAAAGGATGGTGGAGATTCATTTCAAAGGGGTTTCATCATAGCAATTACTCTTGAAGCACAAACAGCACGTCGAGAGTTTTCCACATAATAATGACATGTTGCGAAATGTGAGTTTATCCAAGAAATCCAACCCAGGCCCTCCTATGGAGCCCAGGGTTAATTACATTAAATTTTAATTCCTCCCCCCCCTCTCACCATCCCACCTAGTAAGTGAAGGAGGGCAATTTCGTAATTATGTAAAGTTTCCTCACGGGCATTAGTCAAAATAACAGCCAGAACAATGCATGCTGCAATAACGATTATTTCGATTCTTTTCCTTCATTTTTCGGGAAATGCCTCGGGTAAGGGCTGTCCTGCGAGAATGTGATCTATTGTTTCGCGCACGAATTTCCGCAGAGGTGGGAACCACCTTCAAATCGACAACTTCATTTCGATAACCTCGAACTTGCAACCAGCCAAAATGAAGTCATTCTTTGGTACCTTTAGTACCTTTTCACCATCCCCAGGCAATAATACGTATTTTGTACATGTGGTTTTTTGGCGTGGTTGAACGGATATTTCTTGCAGTTTCGGCTGAAGATTTAAAAGGAACAGGAAGAAACCTTTGTTTGGAAGTGTAAAAATCTCCAAGACTCGTCTGACATTTCGTGTGGAGAACAACAGGTGATCACAGACTGGACAAACTAATTGGTTTTGTGTCTAGAAATCAGCCAAGGTTACACAACCACCACTATAATTAGGTTATCGATATCTTGAAAGGCGGGAAAATAATCAACGTGAAGGTCAATTCGAATGGACGAAATGTCTTCGTTCAAGCGTCAACGCTGATATTGCTTAGCAAGTTTTTCACAAAAGGCTCTCGGAAGAATGGTTTTTGAGAGTGGAAGATGATGAAATGTCTGGCCTTTATCGGACAGGCCTTGATGATGGCCATTCCAATGGCTGAAGGGAAGGCCCGCGTTTTCCTAGTGGTACTCCTCCTCCAAGTTATCAGACAGGGGAAACTTTCCAAAGGACGAGGGGATAAAAAAAAAGAGGAAGACGGACAAAAAGTTGCCCAACCTTCCTTGACCGTCCTGAACTTGAACCTCTTCTAGGATATGACTACTACATTGTACATAAAGAGACTTCCCACGATCCACGATCCTTTTGGGATGCAATGAATTTTTGAATACTTTTTGGCTTTTAATAGGAATGCATCGGCGTATCAGTGTCAGATCTCTTAACTGATCTTGAATGAAAGAATGGTTCTTCTCTTTTTTCCCGTGTTGTCATGCATTTGAGGATCGTAATCATGCGGTGTACACTGTATCCCGTACAGTTATGAACCTGCCTATACGTAAGTGGTTCTACTATAGTCGCCATGCGTGCCTGCGTTTTATTGTCCAATCTTATTGAAGTTTGATCATCTCCGATGACAGGGATAACACCCATCCTCACGATTCATACATTTCGTGCTCACGTTGGTTGAGAAAAAAAAGTCACAATGATTGCTGTGCGTAATGAAGCCACAGAACACTATACTGGGAATGATGATGTGGACGATGTGCCTAAAATCATGAAATGGCGTTCTTATGATGAGGTGGAAAGATGTCATTTGTCAACTTGGGGAGCTTCAATGCAAACAGCTCGGAAGCCGCGGGACAAGAAGCCATTTAAATAATCCCTCCCGGCAACTGACTCGAACTCCTCCTCCTCAAACTACTATTGTACGTACACTGTGCGACATGCGGGGTTCTCCTTCGGAAGAGATTCATACGTCCTCTGAAGCTGTCTTCCAAGTAAGTCAAGCAGTTCCCTCTCTGTCTCTCTGTCTCTCTCTCGCTCTTCATGGCCGGAAATGAATTTTCAAGACCTCACCCGTTATGAAGGAAGAAGGATCGGGGACTTGAACGAAAACGTCATATTCTCTTTGACACATGACGAAAGTATCCAAAACATCAACAAGCGAACGGACGGCGAGTCTCTGAGGTCGATTAGTTAAATGCATAGATGTCTCAAAAATTCGACAAACTGGAACTTTTGATCGAAATGAGGCTCTCGGTAGCACTTGGTGAGGACATCCCCACTGTCTTTCGATTTCACCGCTCCCAGCGTTATGTACTGTATACACGAAAACCCAGTCTCATTATGTTGCACAGCTCCAAGTAGTCAAACCAGGTGCGAATAACACGTACATTTACGTATACCCACATATGTACGCCTGATCTAGCTTGTGCAGGGTGACCCTAGTGATGAGGCTCAAAAATTAATGAGAGGAGGAGGGGCAATCCCGGGATAAGTTGACACTTTGATAAGGTTTTTTTGGCAACTCATCATCCACCTCGTCGTCGTCGTCGTCATTATCATCAGCTTCTACCAAAATGAGAGGATTTTTTCCGCATCAATGGATTTAGCAGACACATTCATTTGTGAGATTTGAGAACTGGAAGTTGTCTCATCTTACGTCGTCGTCCATTGCCATTTCAGAAACAATACCGGCTCGCTTCCAATGATTGAGTACATGTGTATGTACACCCTAGTAGACTCCATCTAGACTTCTTCCCAGTTTTAGGATCGATCGACAGACCGGCTTTCGTTGTCGTTGTTGTTGGAATAGTAGAAGTACCCCTAGAACTCCTGGAGTCCAAGACAGAATTGCAAATTTGCAAATCTGGTATGAGCTCGTTCCCAAACGAGGCTATCAAGTTTGGGGAAATAAAGAAATCATTTACTCAATCCATGTCACTGCAATAATGTGAAATCATCCCATTTTTGTTATGATGGACAACTCCTGGAACTCTCCGAGAACTCGGGCGTCAATTTAGTACCTTCAATGGCAGAAATCATCATGCTGTGAGACAAATCATCTCGCCACTCGCAGATGTATCTGGGCTCTACTCTCGGCGGACAGTCGGACAGTGATCCGCGTTTCCGGTTGGACTCAAAATATAGTTCTTTGTGTGGCATCTGTTTGTTGTGTCCAATCCAAAGTCCGGACACGGATCTAATGGATGAGCTGATCTCGAGTTTCTTCAATTTCGGAGACTTGCTCCTCGAGGAGCAAGTGACCCATGAAACCCACAAATAGGTAGAGCCTGGCAGCCAAAGCCAAACGGCACCTTTATGTCGGGAAATATCGGCCATCTTTTCTCGATTGATCCTCCTTGAGTGAGTCGGGTCTCGAAAGGAGGAAAAAAGCTGCTGCCACTTTCGTTAGCTTAAGAGTGATGATCACACAACAGAATTGGAGTGAGTCTTCAGAATCTTAGCCATAAATTTCGATCCATTGATAGATAAGGCCGTGGCAGGATTCTCAGGTGAATCACTATGATTATGGTTTAAGACTCTCGCAACTGGGTCGGACTGCTCCTCCTCGTTCTTGATCAGAAACAAAAGGATCGGTGATGGAACTTCTGATGAATGCTTCGCGTCCAAGTTCTCGAGCAGGGTCTCTCTCTTCCTTTTGCGATGAAGTGGGTCAGAAGAGACCCATAAATAATTCAAGGTATGGAGAAAGAGAGAGAAAGAACAAGTCATTCGGAGCGAGTTTTGCTCGGATCGTCCAATTCCAGTCTAATTGGGTATTATGGTTCATTGGATGCGCCAAATCGTAAACCGAAATTCATCAATGCGAGAGGGCAAGTAAGTCTGTTGAGCTTGTTTGTCTCTGTTCAGAGTTCACTCTCTCCTCGATCCTCATGGGTTCCAAGAGGAAACGCCAATTAGCCAAAGACGGTCGGGAGTCCGGCAAACTCGCCATTCGTTTCAAATGGTCGGAGCAGATCAACAATTGGTCCGGTGACCTCGTGGGGCGGTCTGGAAAATGCTCCTTCAATGCTTGAACGTCAGTGAGTTTTGCGTCTGAATTGTGCATTTCCTCTCACCCTGTCGTCGTGTTTCTCTGATGCCTCCTTGGGGAGAAATGGATTTCTATTTCGGGACAGATTTAACCGAAGAGAGAAGGGCCTTCTCCTCTCTCTTTAAAAGTGGCCCTTAAAGCCAAGAAAATACGGTGGATGGCGGAAATCCAGGGAGATAAGAAGAGGACGTCAACCGAGCCGAAAACCAGAAACGAAATGAAATACTGCCAACTAGATAGCAAGCAGCCAGCTATACAGTACAGAAGCTCAACCTCAAATGTCAGCTTGGCGTCTTGAATCGTTCTTTTCTGATCGGATCTGGCTTGACTCGAGGAAAAGCTCTTTCCTCTCTATCACCTTTTTGGAGGGAATCCAGGGCGGATTGGATGATGACTTTTGGTGTGATTTGGAAATTTGATTTTGATTGTGTTTGATTTTCTTTGCCGCCGTTCATTTCCTCCCCGAAAAAAACGACAAGTGGCCCCTTTTGAGAAGCAGAAGCTCTTTTGATATTTCGCCATCAAGATAATAACACAATTGGCGATAACATCCTCCTCGGTGGTTCTCGAGACTGAGCTTCCTTCAATGGCACTTTCAAGCTTGTCAAGGTTCTAAAACCCTCTTAGGCTGTATGGCCATGCCTATCAGAGATAAGTTTAACCCCCCTTCCCCCCTCCCCCCCCAGATGCACGATTCACTTCACTCGTCTCAAAGTGGTCGAAATCTATAACTGCGAAAAAAACATGGGTTCGTTAGTGATTATCGGATAGGCAATCACTAGGTGTATGTCGAGTACATCTGAAATAAAACTCAACCTAAGCCTCCTTGTAAAATAGCCAGTTCAAAATCTAATTATCCATCTACAAATGGCATGATTGCCTGGCCATCTCCCTCCATTTCTTCTTAGTTTGAGTTCTACCGAGTGTCTGGCGACTAAAACCTTTGGTATATGAAACCGGTTTCTTTTCTCGTTTCAATGCTTTGATGGTTTTTGCCACTTTCATTTAACTTGGACCAACACATCAAACGAAATGGGTTGGCGAACTAGCTGCTGGGCTCGCCATCAATTCTACTCGATTTAAATGTGCCGAGAAGTCTAGAACAACAAAAGTGAAAAAGCCCATCTACTACTGTACTGTATATGTTCCGTGCACACTAGCATGCAGCCGAGTCTGCGATTTCATTGTTATAGCATGGCCACAAAAGCAAAGAAATAAACTACCGAGTCTCCGAGAGCCCATAAACGCGCATCCAGCAGCTTGCCATCTTGCTGCCTTCAAAGTTAGCTTGGAGTGATAAAACGAGGACAGACAATACCCCCCCCATTTCAATCTGTAACCCTCGGGCAATGTGGCTCCGTAGGATACGAATGTCCTGGCTTTTGCAAAATCCCCCTTGTTTTCTTTGCCGGCCAATTTTTCATGCCCTCCAATTGTTGAACTCAGCTCTCACTCTCATCAAATAAAACATGGTCACAAAGGGAATGACAATCCCGGTTTCTTTCACATTTTCAACACGTTCACGCCGTATGAAACGTATGCAGAACCGCTCGAGGTTACAATTTTTTTTTTCAAGTATTGTGAAAGGACAAATGTAATTGATTGAAGTCCAGCAGAGCTTTGGCCTCTCGGGAACGAATAGAAATTAGTGAGACCATTTCTGTTCAAAGAGGGACAAGTGGATCGGTCTGGGCGACTGCCTAGAAATGTCCAAGCCGTGTTTTACAGCCGATCGTTCGCTTTTAAGCAGGTGTGAATCAGATCCCATTTGTCTGCTCAGCATCACAAAAACTCCCCCAAGTCTTCGAATTGGATAAGAATCTCAATCGCTCAAAAAGAGCGTCCTCTTAAAAAAAATGCAACAACGCCAGTGTTGGTGCCAAATGCGGGGGACGAAAGTTGATGGAATCGGGGCAGAATTGACCAAGTATCTTTTTCATAACTTCAGATAGGGCACATCAGGTCTGTGCTGTGCCTTATCTCGAGATGTCAGTTTTTAATGTGAACAAATCAACAGTAACAAATCATGACCCTTATCCTTTTGTATTGAGGTCAAGACAGACATGAGATTCGCACCTTGAGGTAAATTCACGCGTCTCCCTACCAAGAGAAGGTTTTGGCTTGAATTTAGGATCCCCATGTGAAACGCAGTCCAAAATGGAGACGATCAAAATATTTCAACAAGTTCGCCCGAATTGACGATCCATCCATTATCAGCGTTTTGGCAGGCTTTGAAGTTTAATTATACATTCTCAATCGATTGGATGGAGGCCCAGTTCAAAATAGTTTACTGGTATGTACGTATGCCTCCGTTCTGATGGTCAGCTGACAAAGCCCCCCCCCTCTCTATCTAAAAATTTTTGGGGGTTAGCTTATTGCTTGTTGAAGCGGCATCGCCTTTAAGACGAACCTCGTTGGATTCATTCGCCGAAAACGGAATGAAGCTCAGCGAATTCAATCACTAGATGATGAGTAAATCCATTTTGGTTTGTTGTCATTTTCTGATTGGTTTGGTGGAGGGAAGACGTCTTCCGAACACATGCGGGTCATCATCATGATCAACATCATCGATTTTTAATCCCAGATGTTACCTGGATTCCATTTGGGAGGCACTCTCTTTCGATTCAAACTGGTTTTAGAACCCCATGGTTGACAGGAACCATCACCAAAAAAACCATCATTGTTTGGCCGTCAATTTGTTCGTATGGAGCGCTCAAATGGTGCAAAAAGAGCTCTTGTCCAAGAGAGGATTTTATTCCTAAACAAATATGACAAGAAAGATCTCCCTACCCTGTACTTGGCAATGAGAATACCATAAACGTAAGTGGGGAGAGAGAAAAAAAGAGCTTTTTAGTTTACGCCCCGCTAGGCTGAAGAGTCCAAGAGATAATCGCTCTCATTTCAAATGGCAATTTGAGTGCATTTGCAGATGAATGGCGATAATAACAGGAACATGCGATTTCAGCACACTGTGATCTATGTTGGTCGTTTGCCAAATGTCAGAGACAAAAGGTCTGGATCTTGATTCTCCAATATCAGATGGACATACCATTCAGCATGGACCGAGAGCCTTGCTGGTCGGTCTCGTTCTGACATATTGTTCCCAGGATCTACATTCTCATAATGAGCTATGGCAGGCGTCCTATTACGTGCTCCTTATGGCTTAGTGTGAAGGAAAAGAGGCCTTTAAGCGATGATTCAACCACCACGACACGCATTGGTCATCAGAGGAGGGCTCCAGGCCATCCACACACGCGGGTCTAATGAGCTCTCTGGCCACTATTCATCGAGGCCTTGTGCACTATCTACATTCTCATAATGCAACACCAAAAATGGACATTCACTTACTTGAACAATACTGCAACGAAATACTGACATAAAAAAACATATTTTTCATTTTTTCTTCCTGACAACGCCAAAATGTGGGTTTTGTTGATGGCTATTAAAGCATAACGGTGGAAAGATCCAACCAAGTTTGGAGTGATTTGACTTGTTGCAAAAGGGCGGGAAATTCAAATTTTGTGTAATATCATGGAGGTTAGGCGGCTGATCATTAGCATAAGTGACTCTCAAGTCATAAAACCAAGAACATGTGTGGTGCGTTGTGTCGAATGAATCGAGATTGCTCCAGTAGTGCGAGTAGTGCACATGCAGTAAACGGAAGGAAGTGAGGTCGATTAATTGTTCAACAACTTGGCGACGTCGACAATCGTATTTTGTAAAATATTGTCGTTGATCATGCTCGCTCAAAGATTTCAAGGCACAACAAAATCCAGTATGAACATCTTCCAAAATTCCTTGATTCAACAACCCTACGCCACAAAGTTCATATGTGCCTCTGCCAATGGTCTACTTTCAAATTGATATAGCTATGACATCTGATCGAACTTGTGGCAAAGAAGTCATGAATACGAGATCAAAAGAATGATTCTATCTCTCTGCGATGTGAAATCGCATGCCCGAGAGTTCTTTAGAATGATTGTCAAGAGGAGAAGAGAAGAGCCATGCATTGCCATAATCATGAAGGTCATTTCAGGGCATTTTGACGCATTTTTCGTCTCAAATCAATCACTGTCAAAAGACATTATACATGCTACCACTTCATCTTTCTCCTGGAAGGTTTCAGTGAAATTTAATCAAACTCCCCAAAGTTGCTTGAGACCAGACTCACATAGCTAGCTTCTGAAGTGTCTAATAACGTCCCCTAGTGGCTTTTCACTGCCCACTAAAACTGCCATTTTATGGCTGAATTAACTTAAGTGTTGATTTATAAATCCCAGGAAAAGTGTCTCAGATTTCAGAATTTGCGTGAGCTAAACAGTTTCAGTTTGACTCCGGGATTCAAGAACGAGCAAAAAATAACGATGAAACCGAATTTTCTTTGCCATGAGCAAGCCTTGTTCTATTGGATTTCATTCACGTAGTTGGCATTAACCAGAAAGCAATCTCTTATTACACCTTTTTTGGTGACAAGATCTCCTCAACTTTCACCGATGCAAGTCTGAAATGTGCTATCATTTCTGGCTAGCTAGCTTTCCATCAAGTTAATACAGGAGCATTTTTTCTGTCTCAGAAAAGGTATGCCAAGAAACCAAATGAATTGAATTATCGCATTTATCAAGTTTTGAATTAATAAGAGAGTATTCATCCACCATAAACAATGTAATCGTAAGTCAAGCACACACGAAACCATGGGGGGCCTAATCCGAGTAAGGACTATGGCAAGATGGAACTGAATAAACTTGACTTGAGCAATCGATGGGCAATTCCAGAGGCGAGGAGGATGGAAGAATTTCTCTCTTGAATTCCGATTCGCATTTGTTTTTCCCTCCCGTTTTATCTTTGCTTGGGGTTCTCGGGTCTCGACAGCATTGCAGCGATGACCAATTCGTTGGGGAATTATGGATGCCATTCCATCATCCTCATCTCGGAAACATGTGGAAATAGCCGGTGAAAGTTGACTGCATATGCAAATTGTCATTCCCAGGTGGATCCTGGTTTCCGATGCCAAGTCTCATCACAACTAATCTTGGACGCAGAATCCCCAGGAACAAGGGTCAATCCGGTCGCTCCCCGGCAATTTGCTCCTCAAGAGCTCGTTACATGGATACAACGCAAACTGATCAATCCGTTCCTAGATGAGCTCGGTGATCTGCCATAAAAGTATAGGAGACTCCCCAGGGTTAAGATCACGTGAACGTAGGAGGACAGATGAGGCTCCGCGAGCAAATAAACCCTCTGCCAAACATGGACAGATGGAGAAACAATGAATTATCTGCCCAAAATGGTGCCTCTTAACTGAGTCTTTTAGCAAGACGAATGAGCGGGCCATAAATCTCATTTCAAGAAACGGGGTCTTACCTGATTTCTGACTGAGATAATTGACTCTGAGCTTGGGAGAGACATTTTCACCCCAGCCCAGAACGAAGGGCGAATGGACCCAAAACGACCCCAAAACGGCCAAAGCGAGGGTAAGAGGATGCATGCTTGATTGCAATTCACTTCACTGAATGTTGTCACACTTTCCTTCGATTTTCCGACTAAGCACTTAATAAACAGTTCAAGGGGACTTAATAAAAAGCATCCCTGTCATTTTTATTCTCTGTAACTCTCAATTCTTACTCCACGTAAGGGATAGATGCACTGGTAATAACAAGAATGAAATATTCGAGTTCACAGAACAGACGCTCTCTCACAACTGTTGATAAACGAGGCGTGCGAGATTCTGCAGGGGGAGGGAGCGCGCTCGAAGCCTCGGGGGGGGCGTGAATCAGAAGGCGGGGAGCAAGAGACAGCAGACCAAGTGGAAGATTTCGAGCGCGAGTTTCGTTCCTCAAAACAGGGTGAAGCCGGTGAAAATGCTCGATAAAAAAATAACCAGTTTGTTGCATTGGTTACTATGTGGGCCAGCCATTTCTACAACTTTGACTCACCTCTAGCTTTGAATTTTCCAGGTGAATCACCGATGTATGGGTATGTGGCTAGATTGTCGGTTGCAGCTTTTGAGTGGTTGCAGATTTGACTATCATGAAACACTTGTAGTGAAGGAGTTCATTAAACCGAGTGAGGCCATGTCAATTCTTTACCCCGGAGACGTGAACCGCTCATCTGCCCCACGAAAAAGATCCATTCCATCTGAGTTTGGGATTGGTGAATCTAAAGCAGGAACCACAGGACCCAGCCACTTTGTAGTCTCAAACTTCCAGAATCAACCCCGTCTTGCTTGCGATGTGGAAACTGGAGAGTGGCGTCTCGTCAGTCGCCCGGTTTCGTCGAACTCCCCACCCCAAGCCCCTTCAAACAGTATTCCAACCATCCCAACCATCACCACGAGCTTGGATCTCCCTCCCCAGGTGACCCGTTCCCCTGTGCAGAATGGAGTGAACAATGATGGTTTACCCTCACTATGGCTAGCACATAGCCCCAATCTCGTGAACGGGTGGTTGGTGGGTTGGTGGGTTGGTGGTGGTGCTTGTTAGTTTCATCAGAAGTCTCACCACCTTTCCTGGCTTTGGTCCATTGTTGGTTGCACTTCCAAAGAAATGAATCTAGGAAACAGAGAGTGAGTAAACGCCAAGACTTTCAGCTACGTCCACGATGGAAACTCAAGGGATGATGAGATGAGTCTCAAATAGATCGGGGAAATGTAATCTCGTTGACATGTGCGCGCAAATCGAGCCAAATATTTGTCTCAGGAATATGGATTAGCTCCGACTCGTCAATTTCGGATTTGTTTAAAACTTTCCCGGGATCGCATATCACCCACAAATGTATGGCGATAGTTGTGGGTTAAGTTGTATTTTCCATTTCTAACGCAAACATGTCAAAAAAAAATCCCCACCACGAGATCGAGACCAGAAGATGGAATAGCAAACTGATCACTTGAGCTTGCCATGATTGGCAAACAACGCGCTTTCCCCGGACATGGGGACGGTTATCTTGTGCAAGCCGCAAAACAGAAGAAAATCTTTAGTCAATTTGATAAGTCGAAACCACTACTAATACAGCAAACTTTTCTGGATAATTCAACGAACGCCCACACTCGATCCTGGCTGATTTGATTGTTCAAGTCAAAACATTCATTTCCCCGTCGGGGGATGCTGCAATGAATGGTTTGGCAACTACTTCAAGATCCAGTATTGAGAGAGGAACAACAAAAAAGAATGTCCAATTAAAGCGAGTTTGGAAGTCACAACGAATAAAACATGCATCCAGTTACGCACACCTTCGTTGTCGTTGGAGTGCCAAGAAGATGCACTTATGCAGAACGACGAGGAATCGTTGGATTACAAATTCAATGTTCCAATTAAGCTCTCGAGTCATGAACATCTTCTCCATGATGACTGAGCCACTCAACTCCCCAACGCGTTCAGCGCATTCAAAGCAACAAAGCATTCAGATCCATGAATAGACCAAGAGCCAGTACTGTTATTACTGGGAATGGCCTGACTGCCAAAAGATCTTTGTTTGAGGTCGGTATCACATGGTCCTTTATGACGGCTGATACGAAATTTTATGTCATTAAAACTAGGCTTCAAATTATGGGCCTCTTGAATGCATCGGATAAGTCATTCAAGGAAATTGTGCTCTAGAAAAATCAATCAGGAAGCTAAACAAACGTTGGAACAAATCGTGATCGTTTTTGTCTTTTTGAAAATAGTTCTTTTAACCAAGGTGATGTCGAAGGTAGGTAAACAATATTAGAAACTCGTGCTAGATGGAGACAAATAAGATTATTATTTAGAGAAGAACACAATGATTGGCTTTGATCTCGTTTTTGAATGGAACGTTAATGCATTTTAAGAATTAAGCATTATTCAGCATTATTTATTAGCATAAATTCTAGTGCAAATGAAATACAACATACAGGGAAATGCTTTCATTGAAGAATTAAAAAAATCGTCAAATATCCTACATTATTTGATTACGTACTGTGAAACATTTGGAAAAGGAAGAGTAAAAATAATTAATGAATTTGTCTATATCAAAGTTTATCTTTGACATATTATGTATCTTCGGACATTAAAGGTCACAACCTTTCAGTTGAAATTTTGCTTTTTGGATATACTAATATAACGTTTCTGACACGTGAAGCAAGCAAGGTAAACAAATAATTAAGTACCACGATGGAGGTGGCGCTTACCATAAATATGGGAACATTTATTTGTGAACCCATCATTATGAATTATTGCAAAAAAAGGATATGGAATTGAAACAAATCTTCACATTTCTTGTACGTTATTGGATAGCGCAGTGTCGGGTCAATCATTGACCGAAAACGTTTTAGGCCAGAGAATTGTCTCTTTTTCTCAATTGCTCCCCATTGCCTGGCCTTTAATTATGACCATTAATTTAGAAAATTGTATCAGATATGCAGATTTCCTGGCAAGCCCACATTGATTTATATCAAGCATGACATTTCACCGCAAAACATTTCTTCTAGGAAAACCAGTTGTTTGTCAATGCCTATTTTCTTAGATTATTGGAACCTCAAATTGCATCTAGATTGTAAAAGCCCTTATAATTTATTTGTGTCCATTGCACATTGACTCAGCCGCAGGTATGAAAGTGGAAACACGTGGTGAGTGAGAAGCCAAGCGAATGAAAAAAAATGTGGCTCTTTAAACACACAACCATGCTTGTACTATGTTGTACCTTGTACGTACTATTGTCTTATCTAAACGCGAAACAATCCAATGCTCAATCGATCAAACAGATGTATTATTTGCATTCATTCTTAAATAGGATTTAATGCACCCATTTCGAAAGAGGGAACTTCCAGATCTTACTCGAAGGTTCGATGTCTTGGAAAGTCAACCAAGCACTAGGAGATTTCATCATTCAATTCCGTAGTAGAATCATGTTTCCTTTAATTTATAACGCTCAATCCCATAGGGAAGTTATGAAGACCAATTTCAAAATCTAATCATTGAAATCAAAAGTTAAAAGCCTCCACGCATTGGTATAATGACCCTATTCTCTTTGATGTTTTGCGGTGATAACCCAACTTTTTTATCTGGTTTATAATCAAATTGAAAGTGTTCAAGCCATCAAAAGAGCCTTCGTGACAATTTGAATTCTGCAAAGGGCTAGAGCCACATTGCATAATCATATTGGTCCTCATTTAGCAGGCCCCAAATCGTCTGAATCCATTATCTATAGTTTAAAAAGATGATTCGAGAGAGTAATAATGTCCCCCTTATGGATATCCCTTTATCTTTTGGGGTGCTGGAGCTTTTCTTGGACGATCTTAAATGCGGTATTCATCATTGTGGACCCAGGAACTCCATCATTTCTTGTTACAGTCGTGTTTTGTGTTGATGAAATGTTAAGACATCACGTAAAGATCAATTTATCCGACTCATCATTCAATCGCATGGCTTTTGATCTGGCCAATTTCAACATCCGGAATAGCTTTTTTGTAAGTACTTTGACCATGAAAGTGTGTTGTTTTTCTATAGAGCCAATTATCACGAGTACATCCATTCGAGTCGGAATGTCTCCCGACTTCTTGTCAGGTTGGCAGCATCGGGTTCACAAGTGATTTTTGGCACGATATTCCCATCATTTCAAGCATGAACTAACGAAGGAACAGCCGACCTACCAACTGATCGACCCCATGGGCAACATTCTGTCGAGCATCACTCCCCTACCCACCCGTCTCCCCACCCACCCTGAAGGATCAACGAGACCTCACACAAACCTCAATCATGCCCAAGTAGAAGTAGAAGGGTGGCTGGAATAGAGCCAAGCCAGCCAGGCACCATTCGATAGGGTCAGGAGGCTCTGACGGATCACGACACCCTCGCCTGTCAAGCTTTCAAATGTTCAAGTCGAACACTTCACAGACATGCCAGCGCCAGCGTTTGCACGTTTTTCTCCAAGATTGTTTAACTTTGAAAGACACTACTGATGTTTGACGATCAGGATCATTAACTGGCTGGACGTGTTGAGCCCAATGGTGGAACAAGCCTTAAAGTATGTGTATTTGAAAGCTCGATCTTTTTTCTAGACTAAATGATATCTATGATTGGAAGTAAGAACGTCAAGTTTGGCCGCAATTGCAGCTCGGCGAATGGAGTTAAACTGACGTTTATCTCGAATCTGATGGTCCTTGAGGCGTTTGCCTCGGAAGAAATTTGGGGTTTTGAAAATGACTTAATCGTTGACAAAGATCTAAACACACCAACCCCGTTGGCACGCAGGTGAACATGCGCGATCCCTATTGCATCGATGGGATCTTTGTCTTGTCTAGGATTTTGAAGAGCGAACCCTTCAGGACCTAGATTTCCTATCTGAGCATTCTTGGGACAACTCACTTGACAAAGTCTCTTTATAAACACACAAAGGGAGGATACCATTAATTTTGAATAGAGCCCATCATCATTACGAGGAAGAGGAGGAGGATGGTCGTCAGGCAACCTCCGTGGGATCAATGGCAATGCACAGAAGTTCATTGATGAGCGTAATTTTCCACCCTCTTGCGCTAATGGAAGGAGGAGCCATCAGCAAGCAATGGAAGGAGCTCCCTGTGCAGACATCCCGCTGCGATCAAACCCTAACCCCAACTGATGAAAAAGACCGTGATGACGAAGGTGATGAGCAGGAGTCGGAAAGAGAGTTAATACAAATCCAATCAGGTTTTAAACTGCTTCAGGAACTTTTGGGCAAATGACTTATTTTTTTTCACGATTTTTATTCCTAAAATTACCTAAAACGGAGATTTTGAGTGGAAAGTCGATGGGTTTTAGTCGTTGTAGGAGTAGATTTGTCAAAATCACAATTCGAAGTGATTGTTTTTGTTCCTGTTGTATTGCGCTGAAAAGAAAACGGATGAAACAATTAAAGAGGATATTAATACCAGAACTGTTCAAAATCAGAACTTGAACTTGAACTATGAAGTCTAAAGTGCGAATCTGCGGTGAAATTCAATTTTTCGTTAATATTGATATTTTTCAACCCTACGCGCAATATTAATACTAGTTTCATGAAAAAAACAAAATTCCTCTGCTTTTTGCTCAATAAAGTCTCCAAAAAAATTTGGATACAAACCAAATTTTAAGGGAATCAGCCTTTCTCCTCTATTTCTATGATTTCGTAACTTATTTTGGCTCATAATCACGACACCTTTTGCTTTTGGAAAGCTTTTGACGTAAATCATAACCTTTTTTTCCGGCCTTTAGTAATGAGCAATTATTATCATCATGTTTCTACAATTGGGGTGGTCCTCTCGACACCTCGGAGGAGATGAAGTACTACCTCAATTTAAACCCGCCGTCAAGATTCAAAGCCTGGTCCTGATAGTCCCTCGAGGACACGGTGTCGTTGAATCCTCCTTGGGATGAAGTAGTTGCATTAGTGGTCAAAACACCCACATTGCACCCGTTGACTTCATCTCACTCATAGGTTGGGTTTGCAAACTGGGATGTCGGAATTTCGACGCGGTGGGTATGTTATTATGACTTACTGCAGATGTGGATTCTAGCTGGTTGGGCGGTTAATGGCATTGTGGATGCCGACATCTTGCTTAAGGGTTAACTATGGGTTCATTAAGCCGGTTCTCGCAAGCCACCCTGATATCAATGATCCAGGGAATCATCGGTGGGCGGAATATGGGTCGTAAATTAACTAAATCATTTCCAATTAAACAGCTGTTTGCTTGATTTGGAGCTTTCGTTATGTTCTTTTTCCATCGCTTTGATTTTTGCTCATCTGTGAACCGCTCAACAGCAGATAATTACGAACGAGTTTCTTTGGAGTAAATCACAAAATGACGAAACGTTGCTGTCTTTTGGTAATGCCCAGCAAAACCAAATTTAAGTTATTTGCAAAGGACGATATTGAGATTGCGTTTTATTCGTAATTTTTCGTGTGTTCTAGTATGGCAATGCTCCTCAAACATTGCATGCAGTTGCGTTAAGCCTTAAAGATATCTTAAACTTTCTTTTGGGCTATTTCAGTCAATCACTTTGAGGTGTGAATCTTTTTTTTGACACGCTCGTGAGGAGCTCAACTACCATCTCCTGAATGTTTCCTTTCTTAGTTGCTTTACCAAAATCTAAGGCATATAATGAATAATACAAAATACACAACTAGACGGTCTCTTTTCCTTCAGTCAGAAAGTTCTCACTTAATGAAATTCCCACTACCCAACCAATACTTGGTTATCATAAATTTGATGTTTGAGTGCTATACTCAATAAACAAGAAGTCAATGATATTTATACTTGTCATTGATCGTCCTTTGTTGAACGCAGTAGTCTTTTTCATTCAACATTTTTTTAACCGTTTCGGATTTCTGGCATGAAAGTTAGTGGATCCTAGGTTGCGTGCTTCGAATGGTCTGAATTGCGCTGACGAATTGGTTTCCGATTTGATATGACAAACATCTGTAGCGAAAAAGTCGTTGGGTATGACGTCAGGGGCTGAGATATATTCTTTCATGAATCGTGAAAAACTTTCGATTCTTCTCCGAGGAAAAAAGCCGCTAGCCAATTTTTTACCCATTCATTCATTACTTTCGGGAGTCTTCTCATTATTGATATTGATGTATTGAACCAATAACTGACATCCTTTTTCAGATGTTGTCTACAACAAAATTACTACTTCATTCCATGATGAACGGTATGTGATACTTTTTATTGTCGTCTGTCAATGTCTGCACTCAATATGGTAACTTGAAAATGTCTCCAAAACGACCCCTAATAATTACCATTACTCCATAGAAAATGAGAGAGCCCCATTTCCTTATAAATGATCCTTCTCTCCACAGTAACAACACCTGAGAAATTAATCATCTATGGAAACGTTGCTTGTTGATTTGGGTCTGACAGGAAAGGCAATATCCAGCTCACAAGTTGTGCAAAGAACTTCTGACTTTGGCAGCTCAAATCGATTTGCCAAACACTCTAAAGATGCACAGCCAACCTTGTGGGGGTCTCATTAAAAGATCCGATGGGTCTATGACGTTTCAGAATCTCACAGCATGTTTTTCTACCATAGGTACTTGCCTTGCAAAGAGCACAACTGCGTAAGAATTCCCCCCAGCACTTTTTATCACAATTGGAAGACAAAATGTTTTTT
>NC_081443.1:613129-623873 GCF_007210705.1 Tigriopus californicus
CTTTTTATCACAATTGGAAGACAAAATGTTTTTTTCTAATATTATTTATTTCAAACCATTTATGGTAGATAAAATGTCTTTAACTATGCATGGAATGTTGTCATAACCGTTGATCAAATACAGTTGATGGAGCTGATCGACTTAACTATTTCACACAATAATTGAATTGGGGAGTTGACAAAACGCCTTGGCTGCATTTCTGAAGTGTTTATCTTTGTGGATGTAGATAAACACGTTGATGGACGAGTTGAACACCAAAGCCATGTGGTTGAAAGTCATGAGTATTTCGATGCCCATACTGGCGGGTAGATTGGTCCCGAAGAACAGATTGAAGATGACCTCTAAGGTCACCAAGATCATCTGAAATGCACAATCAAGCTTGATCATTCTTTGTTAATTCCGCCAACAAGACGCGTCAATCTAACCTTGAAGATGTGACAAATTACAAAAACGGCCACTATTCCAAAGAGAATCTTGGTTATGGTCAGATCTTTCTCGTCTGAGGCCTCAGGGCTAAACGGGCTGGTCGTAGAAGTAGTGGTAGCGCCTGGAAAGGATCTGGCTGGGTTCAACAAGGGATGGCCAGCTTGTGGAAATGCATTCGAGGTCATTAGCAGAGCCTTCCTTTGTTCCTTGAGTCGGATCGCCTTGTGGATATTCCAATTCAGGACCGCGAGCACAGCAATCGGTCCAAACGTCATGAAGAGGCCATTGCCAAAGAGAAGGTACAATCTGTAACCAAAGGCTAGAATTAAAAAGTGCACAGCTGTAAGACGTTATGGTATCAGTACACTTACAAGATGTAGCAAGAGCTCGTCCGAAATTCCGTGGCTTCCAGACGATGCTCCAACTTGGAATAGGCCTTTCCCAAGGGAACAGGCCGGCCCGAAGGTCCCAAGTAATAGTCCTGGTATTTCACGGATTGGAGCTGCGTGGCATATTCCAAGAATCTGGGGGCGTTATAGATGCAAGCAAATGTCACAATAGCCACGATGGCAATAACACTGGTTCGTGGTGGGGAGGTGGTCTTCAAATGGGCTCGACACGTGGCCAAGTAGCGCTCAATCGTGATGGTTATGATCGAGTAGACCGATCCCGTGAGCGCTATTTGACTCAATGGAATCAGGAGCTTGGGCGCCAATATCTGGTAGAAGTGGTCGTGGTAGCCACTGCTGAATAGAGGTAAACTGCAAAAAGTAATTCAATTTTCATTGCAGGCTTCAGCGTCTCTTTGAAGCCCCATTCAGATACGTAAACGACCAGGTTTACCCCATGTCTGATTCGACGATCCCATAAAGTATGCAAATTTTATCATGGAGTATGCAAACCATCCCGAAATGTCATCTATTAACGTTTGAACGAATGAACCTTGTTTGTCAAAAAAAATTTGACATTGCTTTTTTTTGTCTCATACCTGTAGAGGAAGAATGTGGTGACTAAGAAAATGATGTCGAAGACTGCGAGAGCGATCAAGATGTGACGAAGGAAACTGTGAAGATCCAGTTTCTGCGTGGCCAAAATCACTATGGCGGAGACATTGCCCACAAGGCCAAAAGTGGACACAACAGAATTGACGAGGCCTTCGGTCACGAATCGAAGGGTGAGAATGGGATCCAAACCCACACCACCATCGAGACCTGGATGGTTGGCTGGCAGGTTTAGCAGATGGGACTCCAGTTCGTCTTGGCGAATGAAATTAATTTCCGAGGAATTGTTCCAAGTCATTCCATGTCTGAAAGAGTGAGATAAAGAAAAGAACCGAAGAGCTTTAATGAATGCCATTCCCACGCCTTGGGGAGCTTACCATTCCAACATTTATTAGCTCCTACACAATGCCCGATGTGTATTTACTCGTACTTTAAGCCAAGCCAAACTGCCTGATCCAATGTGCCCACCAAGATTGTGCTGTTTCATTATTGGGATCTACTGAGAAGTGTAATTTCCAGATCCTGAGCAGGGTTTCGGAGGAATTGTGTGGCTTTCTCAACGTGAATTTCTGACTCGATCCAATTCAGGGAGGAAAAAAAAACTTGAAGACATTTGTGTCTAATCCTTTTTAGATTGGTTGGACTGCGACCAGAGCAAAAAGAGCAATCTCAAGGCCAAATTAGTCCGACCTGAATATCGTAAGTCCAACGATAGATTCACATTGCGCAAGGCTTCTGCTATATTGTTTAACTATTGTTTAATATAAATTGTACCGATTGGAAAAGGAAAAAGGGCAAATATGGTCCTCTCTGAATTTTGAAGGATATGACAACCTCAAAACAAAAACGCGACAGAGAACACTCCAATACTATTGTCACATACTTGTAATTATGACAAAGTATTTTTGCTTCGACTAATGCAATCAAAAGATAGTCAAGATATTGTAACCTAAGATTATTTATTTAGGCCATCAGCCTGTCAGCTAATAACAACTCGAAAGATCTGAGGAAAGTAGTCTTTGTTCTCTGAAAAGTACTTTGGTTGTCTCCCATTTACCAAGTGGTTTATCATAGGATTCCAGCTTGCTCTTTTGAATCTCACGTTTCACGGGGCGTGACCAACAATTTCTAGCTCGTCAAACCGGCAAAAATTTATGGACTGATTCGATTCACGCTTCAAGAAATCGCTTTCAAGATCTTGTACTTTGTTTGTTTGACCATGCTAAAATACCTCGCTTATATCAGAGACAGCGCAAATTCAATTCACCACTATTTGAAAAAGGCCAGGATTGATCACCGGAGTTCAAGCATATTTAAATAAACTTCATATTGCCTTGTTCAATTTTGCGAAACGCTGAAAAAAGCAGATATTTCAAAGTTTATGGCTTAAGAGTGGTCATTTCTCAGAAAAAAGGCTCCACTTGAAGCCGATTCCTTAACGAACTCACAACATTAAAGTTGATCATTTTTTCAAATTGCCTTTTAAAAACAAAAAAGTACCATTCTTCAACATGTTAAACTTCAGTAAAAATAGGTATGGTCACCTCTTGGTTTAAAAGAAGATTATCAGGCGAAACGAACTCATAGTTTGGCCAAAAGAATATGCAATTTGTTCCTTTTTGTTTGCTTCGCCTCAAACCCTAATCATATGTTTCCATTCAAGCTTAGATACAGCATAAGCCGTCATTTGTCCAAGGATTAAACACAAAAACAAAGCGAATAAATCTCCGTGTTCCCACTAATGTAATTATAACTACTTGAGCGCCATCTTTTCAACACTTTATCCCAGCAGGTCGCTCGATTATTAAATGAAAACGTGCTGACTCAGGTTCGACCACTGCAAACCCCACCAATCACAGCAGGATTCTCGGGCGATTGGAACCATCTTCATTTTGGGTTGGTCGTGAAGGGCACTATGAATTGTTGACGTTCACGCTCCAAAGGAGTTGTGCTATCTTGATACGGTTGGACAGTTCAAAAGGATTGTCTGTGATCAACCGATGCGCTTCCATTGGGCAATCGATGGCCAAATGACAGGCACTTGTTGAAACTAGTTCAATTGTGCATTTGTTCACATCGTGCAAATCAAATGAGGGTTCTTATTGCCGATTCAATTGCCCATTGACACCTCAATAAGTGAGAAAAAGCCAGGCTGGGCTTAAAATCTCCTGGTCTTAGATTATTGTTTTTGTTATGGATCGGATAACTTCTCGTGGTGAATTCCCAAAGTGGATATTCTTGCTTTGGTACATGTTTGATTCGGAGGGTTTGATTGAAATTCGAATATTTGAAGAAACGTACGAATGATTTGGAAGGTCCGCTTCAATTTACTTACTTTTTGATGAAAGGTATTAGTCAGTCACCCAAAAATATGTGGAAAAATAAGTTTAAGTCGAATATGCATCTGTTTGTAATGACATTCATATCATAGCATTAAAGCCAAGAGAACGCAAAAAATAGCTCAATCTAAAATCTTCTTTGTTGACTTTTTGCAACTTTCGGATTATCTTTTTATGTCAAAATGGGTATTTTATGCTTAAATCTATCACTGTTACGAAACTGTAGGTTGGGAGGCTGTACTCCTTCTACTGTACTATCAACTTCTTGCCAATGCTTCAAAACTGGTTTGATTATGACAAAATTCGAATCAAGCCGACATTATAAACACAACTTTTCCCGATTTGCTAGAATATAGAAAACATGGCATAAATCAATTATCCATGGAACTAAATTCACAAGTGAGCCAAAATATTTGGTTTCTGGATTCGCAATTGGCTCCATTCAACCAAAGGGAGTATTTCAATACCTCAAAGTATGTATTGATTTTCTGTCCCAAAAGTTTTCCATTTCTCTATTAGTCTGCTATGTGCATGCACAAAACGGCAGAGCACAACTTCATTGATTGATAGAAAGGAATTTCATTACGTCATGCCGACTTTTCAATAAAAAGATATCCGCATCGAACAGAAGAAGCCAAAACCAGAAAATTAGCAGTGGATTATTTATTACCATGCACATTGCGACTTCTCAAAGCAAAGGGCTCCCACCATGCATTCTTTATTAACCAAACAAAGCGTATGCTTATGCTAAAGAAATTCAATGCACGTTCTGACATATACCCTGATTGCAATAAGGCATTCATATATGAATTATGACTTTCACCATAGCTGGTTGCACCTAATTCACCCACCTTCAACAAGTGGTTAGTTCGATAATGGCTTCCAAAATCCGGAATGTTTTCCCACCATATCCTGGTACAATCGAAATTCGTGTCCATTTGATCCACTTGTCTTTAGTGGGCGTCTCAACTTTAAGTTGTTGCTCCAAACTTTACACTTTGTGCCAACTACGCACGTACTTAAGAGAAACTTCCAACTACCCCTTTGTAGGCCTATGATTTCGGTTTGTCTTGGTCGAATTGCACTTTCTATCGGCCACATTGGAACCCATTACTTTAGCAAAGCAAGGAAGGACCAAATGTTGTTCCCTCTCTTCTGGTGAGCTCTACTTGGATGGAGCGAAACAACCTCGTGTCATTATTGAAGACGACAGGCGGAACAAAGTGGTGCAACCCGAACATGATTCATTTCTCGAAAGACCCATGAAACACGTCATTATCCAATTGCGGTGAGGCATAAGAGTTTCTCGTGAAATGAGCCCACTCGGTGCACAAAGAACCAGTTCGACGAATGCTGATTCGACACATTCGAATCTGAGGTGAATGTGGCATTGGGTGAAAAGTCTCGACACTCGAAGTTGTCTGGTTGACAATGTATTGATGTACATACATACACACACACACATACGTATATCAGATGAACTGAGAACCCTCTCTCAGCATGCTTTCTCTCGAGGTATCGTTGAACAAATCCAATATCAATGAAAAAGCTCTAAAGCCCCAACGAACTTTGAAACTGGAGCCTTTAAATTGGCCTGGAGACTTCCATTAAAGTTGGAGGAAGTCCATCGAGACCGAGGAGGACCAAATCAATAACGGTACAAAACCGATTGGTGTGTAAATTGTTGAACAAATACCCCGCTGATGCCTTTTTCTTTACAAGTCTTGAAAGTTTGAATCGAGATTATCATATAGGATATTGGCGTCCAAGAATTCCCCGCCATTGCCACAAAGGAAGCATCCCTATTTCTAACCTTGACCTTCAAAGGTTAAAAATGATCCCAATTAGGTCAACCTATTAACGATCCGCATCGTTAGAATTGAATCCCTAGACCCTTTTTGTTCCAAGCTCAAGAATCTCAAGCACCCCTTGTGCCTTTTGCCAAGCAATATATAACAAATAACAAGAGTACTTTTCATTATAGATTATTCGAAGGTTGATTTGCCCAGCTTGCTTTTAGGTTGAAAAAACTCAATGAAAACTTCATCTATTGGGCCTGTTTTTGGGGGGGGGTTTCTTTCCTATATCACAGATTGAAGCTACCTCGCATATTCTGAAATAACCATGACACGAATTTGTAATTATTGAATCATTTTTCATGATTGCCCTTTTTTTTGTAATTTTTGACATTTTCAAAGTGTGTTGTTAAAAACAAATTGCCAAGTCTAGAAAAGTTAAAAAAGTATTGATAAAAAGGAACACAAACGATTTTGTACATTTTGCATATGGCTGCTTCCATTTCTACGTACCAAGTAAAACACTGCAGCAAGTTCATCTATTAAATATGTATGTTTTGACTGTGCCGTAAACAAGTAAAACAATAGAGTTTCACACATACTATTGAGTAGTACTGACCAATTTCTAATCCCTTCAATGTAGAGAAAGTATTACGAAAGTGTTAAGTTTAGACAATTATATTTCTCAAATAATCAACCAACGTCTGTTCTTTCTAAGACACTATTAACGAATTGATCCTATGAAAATCTCGCCATTTCATTCTTCTCATGAACTTGCAAATACTGTGGACAATCTACTGCCTCGTGCTTCATCATCGACAGGATACGAAACGCTTGAATTTGTAGCTGAGCTTTCCATCTCATTTTGTGAAGTGCATTTCGTTCGTTGGTTCTTACCTTGGGGGAGGTGTTCAACAACAGATTGGCAATTCTCTTTGAACAAAGATGCTTCTTGATTTAACAAAGACCAGTTTTGCGGGCAACGAGGAAACTTGGAATGAATCTGTCTCGTTTTCTTTGGCAAGTCAAAGGCAGAATAGTTGTCGAGTAGTGGATAGAGGATGAGCGACAGAGGAAGACAGAGGGAACTTCTGCAAGTACATACGGCAGATGATGATTATTGGCGCTTGGGTCGCCAGGAGATTTGCGAGAAGGTTACAAGGAGGCCGTCTCGAGGTCGCCAGGAGCAAAAGAACGGCCTTCGTTGTCGGTTCTCCCTTGTCTCCTGTGCGTTCAATTGGAGAGCACGACTCACTTACTTTGATGATCAAATTTGGAAAAGTGGACGACGGACAGGAAATAAATGCATTTTCCAAATGCTTCAACATCCAACCCCCATGCTAAGATTGAGGACACAATTTCCGACATGTTCATTTATTCAGAGGAATGGTTTCGAAGCCATCGTCGTCCTCGGTTGATACTGGCATCGTCAGGGAAGACTGGAACTTCTGGTAACTTCTGGCCAGAAAATGACAAGCTATGAAAATGAGCACACAGCCAATTAAGGTCAGCGCCGTGACGTGCATCAACACCATGGGCTGCGCCACGATATATTGACCCACGATGACGGGAAAGATATCCGGGCCCAAAGATGCTGCTATTGAGACTAGGGCACCAATCCGATTGGTCACCACCACATGCTGTTCCAACCATAAGATGCCGGTGGCAAATATGGATGCTGTGCCCACTCCCATGCCGCCGCAAGCCAATTGAAGTAGCCTCAAATTTTGGTCCCCATATAATGATAGCATTGCACTACTCAATAAGCACGTCCCGAAGCTAAAGACCAAGATGACGGCTGGATTCAGTTTGATGGCGGCAAAAATAGAGAGAAATCTCATGAGGGCGAAGAAGCCCCAGAAAATGGCGGTCAAATCCGCTCCCTGAGGTTTCGTGAGTTGTAGATCGCTTTCCACCGCAAAGGTAGTCAAAAAAGTACCGAACGTCACCTCCACGCCCACGTACAAGAAGAAGAATATGGCCACAAGGCCCAAAAGGGTCACAACCTTCCACGCATGGGCTTTTTGAGATTCATTTCCATGGTTCGCGGAGGATATGGCCGCCTGGTTTTCATTGGGTTGCTCTCTGAGGTCTTGAATTCCGTAGTAAAGGTAACCTAGTCCTGGCAGAAGGGCTAAGGCTCCCACCAATGGATAAAAAATGGTGATTTGGGTGTCTGTTTCTATCATATCCGTTTGGTTCATAGTTGTCTCATTAAATGACATGAGAGCCTCTTGCAATTGGTCACCATTGGTGCCAAGGAAGGGAACAGCCAGCAAGGGTCCCAGAAACGCCCCAATGGCAAAACTGAAGTGAATACTGTGCATGTAGGGACCGCTTTCCAGTCCACGCCATACATGAAGGCAAAACACGTTGCCCCCTGAAATGAGAAGCGGCAATTGACGTGGCGTCTCCCAAGCAGCCATTCAAGATCTTCTAATGTGGCATTGAAGCTCGCCAAATTGCAAATTGTCACTCAAGCACTCTGTAAGCACCCTTATTCCTTACCCATGTCCAAGGAACCCCCACTGAAGCCGCCTAAGAAGCTCAAGAAGAAAAATATCGATAGATGGCTCATGAAGGGCATCAACGCCGTCACTAAGCTGGTGTTTAAGGTGTAGGCAAACAAAAGTAGGCACCGATATCGCGGAAACTTGTCCATGACAAAACCGGCTGAAAGTTAAACGTTTTCAGAACAGGTTGAAGCTAATGGACCTAAGAAATAAGCTAGGAAATGTCAACTTACTGATAAAGGAACCTGTAATAGATCCAGTTGAGCCCATCATAAACATGAATGAGACTTTGTCCACCGTGGTCCCATAAATATCTTTCATGTCCAGGAGAGTGGGTCCAATGATTCCTCCAACCAAACCCTGAAGACAACCCAAAAGTTCCACCCAAAAGCCATTAATATACACTTCGATCTACTTACTATGGTTAGGAGGAAGTTAAGGTTGATGATGGCGGTTATGATCAACCGGGTCCGGTGCTCCATTTTTGTTGCAATTGCCAAGAAGACCCTCCCACACAATAAAAGTTCAGCATGCAACAAATGAGAATGACGTGTTGTCAATCCAGTTCTTCTCTGATGAGGAACACCGGTTCCAGTTTGCTGCAGCAGATCTCAAGGGTAAACTCGTAAGGCGAAGCCCACTCAGAGAAAACATTGAACTCGGAGAGAAAGTCTCTCATTTTGGAGGGAAATATTTGAACTTGTGTTCGTCGCAATCCTACTCGAGATCATTCATATCCATCGCCTTGAATGGCTTCATATTTACGAGACAAATCACATTTCTGAAAGTCAGGCGAGGAATTGTTAACATACATTTGTGCAACAACAATGCACGCATGGAAAATTGAGTGCTGATGCTCGATTTACATTGACTTCGCATCCTTGATTATATGCAGTTTGTAGAAACCGTTTGAAGGTAATCTCCTCCCCCAATTGGTCTTTGGAAGAAAGGCTTACTTTTAAGGTTTTAAAGTCAAATTTTTATGCCCGAAAAGTCGCAACTCAATTTACAGGACGTTCTCAGGGAAAGAGTCTGCTCTTGGTGGATCAGTACAACAGTAAAGTATAGTATTTGAGTGGAAAATAAGGAGCTCTGGAGATTGCGTTTCGTCCAAGAGTTTTGCCCAATTTGCGAATTTATTTCCTTTTGTATCCTTAGAAACGCTACACACGCAAACGCTGAGTCAACCAGGCTTTTCGCCAATTGGTTCAACGAGATTTCGTTTCAAATCTGCCTTTGAGGTACATTTTGTCATAAACAAGAATGACAAGACCTTAGATGATTCTTGAACTGCTGGGAATTCCATTCCCAGTAGCGGTAAGGAAGTCGGCAAAAAAACAAAAACAAAACAAAACCAATGGTGCTGAAAAGAGATTGCTTTGTCGATCATGTTCACTCTTCAGTATGTATATACGGTACATGGATTTATTCACTTGTTATTTTCATCTCATGGACAATTCATACGTTGTTTATAGTGAATGGATGTTCTCATCTGGATTTCTTGACTAGAGGTTTCCAAAAATTAAGATCTCTTTGGGGACGTCCTGAGCATGTTCTCAACGCGATGTTGTGTGGCTTTATTATTACTGTCTAATAAATTATCATGATATGAAGGGTATTTTTTTTTTCGTTTTTCCTTTATCGTGTAGGTATGCAGGAACTTGAGTTTTACAATCGGAGTAACCTCTTTGGAATCGTGATGGCTTTCATTGGGCTTTTGCCTACAAGTAAGCTGATCAAAGTAATGGTAATAATGGTAGTAATTATAACTGCTGGAATTATCATGGTTTCAATGTAGAGAGTGCATAACTAGGTAAATTATTCTACTAGTACGTGATGAAGTTTCATCTGAAAGCAAGGGGTGACTGGTTGTTTGCGATAAGAGCGTCCGTTGGGACTGACCGAACCATCATGCAGCACACCAATGACACTCGTATTCGCAGTCAAAGACATGGAAATAAAAAATAAATATATCGTTTCAAAATGGGCAAAACTTCAAAAGATGACTATCGTCTAGTCCTGGAAAAAATAGGATCATCTGTGTTTTATGTAATGTCATCGCTTTTTCATCTGGCTGTAGCATTTCGAGCACAAGAAATCGAACTCGGCCGATCCAAAGAAGTCACATCCCGAGGATTTACAAGGACTGCCATTCAAAATGGACGGTATTCCATTCTCAGCGGGCAATTTGACCGTCATGGATGTGGACGATGGCATCACCACGTGGCCGTCAATCTCGTCGCCCTCTGACGCCGCAATTCCCACGTAGAATCTGGAGTTGCCATGCTTGCTGGCCAGATCTCCATTTTTGGCGAGATTCTTCTGCTTGGTGAAGCAGCTTTTGCAGAGGTAGCCGTGGTCCGAGGTCCCTTGGCCTGAGCAGCCCGGGGTGAGACAATCAATGTAACCGCCATTGAGGAAGATTTCACGCTTCCGCTTCTCTTCCAACTCGATTTGCTCCTCGCGCTGTTTGGCCTTTAATTCCCTATCCAATTCAAATCGGCGGCGAGCATCCTGCGGAATGAAAAGTGAAAGAATACTTGTAAGACACAAATATTGATGGATGACAAAAGTAGTATTTCAGTGAAGGATCGATGGAAACGAAATATTGACTTGGGTGCGATAAATGTAACTCACCAGAAGGTAATTCTCAACCATTTCGTTCTGAT
>NC_081443.1:623909-726811 GCF_007210705.1 Tigriopus californicus
GATATTGACTTGGGTGCGATAAATGTAACTCACCAGAAGGTAATTCTCAACCATTTCGTTCTGATATGGTAATGGCGAATTTGTATGGATAAACGCGGCCAATATGAAGCTTTGGCTTCCGGACACAATCTTCTGTTGGAGCCGCGTGGATTGTCTGACAACAGAATTATTTCCATCTTTGGCGTCCCCGCGGAATGACGAATTGCGCGCCAATTTCCCCAGGTTCTTCTTCAACTTCTTGCCAATGCTCCCGAACTGCTTGGCCACGGACAGGGCTTGTTTCGTGGTCTTGGAGTTGGCATGGCCCATCGTGTTGGGCGGGTCGAGGAAATACTCGGGTAACGCCACTTTGACAATTTCCAGATAAGCATTCACCAAGTTCACATGAACGTTGGGATGGAGGGTGAGGCTATGCACCACCTCTTCCTGGTATTCATCTTGGTCCCAGATGAAATCCGGCCCAGGATCAACCGCAAAGTGAAGCGGAAGAAGGGAATGATTCGAGTCGGTCAAAGGAATCACGGCTGGAAATGATGAACACATTTTCATTGGAAACAATTTGAAACGAACCGATTTGAATCCCGATTACCTGGCATCCAGCTATTCTCATCCGCATCTTCAGTTTGCATGGAGACCAAAGCCGAGAAATGTCCGGCGTTGTAGGTCAGCAGGAGCGGGCTCTTGTGGCACTCACTGGCGGAGCATTCCAAGGGCAAGTAGATGCCTCCAAACGGAATCGGAGCCAAGGCCTCGCCATTCATGTCTCGCAGGACCACATCAGCCACCACTATAATGGGACGCCGAAGAATGTGGGCCAAAGCCAGAACGTGGACCTCTTCCAGACTCTCATAGAGAGTTTGAGGTTGACCGTCCACTCCTTTGAAATCGGTTTCGCCCCCCATTGCCACTAGGCTGATTCGGGACCACCGACGATTGGACGATGTGGGCGACATGGACATGGCAGACGAAGACGCGGAAGAACCGGACGAACACGAAGACCCGTGCCGAGGCTCGGAAGAGGCCAGACGGAGCACGGACTTCCATTCGTCCTCCCATTCCTTCTCGCTCAAATGAAGTCCGTACTGAAGGTTCTGACGATGAGATTGCCATCGCCAGCGACGATAGATGGCGGCTGAGGCTTCACTGCACGACAGGAATGAATGGAGTGCTTTCCGAAGGGTCAGTAGGCGATCGTGGAACCCCCACATCCCGAGGGAGGCCGCATGGAGGAGGCAGTTGCCATCGCCCGTCGTGGCCAAGGGCCAGAGTCGCTGACACGTCCCGGTCTCGGCCCACCAGTTCAAGCGTCCACTTTGCTCCAAAGAAATCAAGGACGACAATTCGATGAGGTCTTTCTCCAGAAACCCGCGGTAATCCTCTGAAATTAGACACAGACAAGGTAAGACGCCACTCGAACTTTGGATATGAAATTTTAGGTAAGAATTGTGTATTACCGGAATAGATGGTGAGGTCAGGTAGGATAAAAGTGTAAACAGGGGTATCGATGAAGCCACAAGCGGTGATACCGCTATGAAACACGCCCGGGGTGCTATCGGGCGAATCCGGACTCGGCTGGAACTCGTTTTCAACTTGGGATCGGGCTTGACTGATGATGTATTCGTTTTCTGAGGCCTTAGAGATGCCGCGTTCCATCTTGACCACACGGCCTATTCATAAGATTATCATCAATACATATGGCTGCCAAGCAAACTAAACTATTCATATCAAGTACTCGGACATAGCTTTACTTGAGCGGACCTGGGCGAATCCTAGTAGTCCTGAAATCGAGGACATGAGGACGTCCGGAAGCATGGTCATACAGAAAACTCATTTAGACAACACCTCATAGGTGTTCAGAACTAAGTTTATCAACATTTCTGATAAGCCCTCTAATTTTCAAGGCTTAAAAAAGGGATAATTGTCAAAAATACATGATTAATCTGAAAATTTTAGCTTCAATTTGGTTGAATTAATGTTAAACTTAGATTGAAAAGACTTAAGGCTTCAAACCTAATTTGCAAGCTTGTCAGTTGGGTCAGTGTGATCATCCTTGAAATTCGATAGATGAAGTTCCGACTTCTAAAAGCCTATAAACTCTGTCATAACCCAAATGAGCATCCACATGATCTGGTTTGCGTTTGTTCAATATATTATATATTTGGCGACGTTCTCTATCGCTCTAATGGGTTTTGCTCAGGTCTGTTCAAGTCAAGCTTGACCAATTCGACATTAGCTCACCACTTTGGTTGAATTTCTGTTGGACCTTTTCCGCATTAGTAGAACGTAAAGGGGAGATTCGTTCATGAGATTCGTCGTCGTGGGGTAGATCTGTGTCCAATAGCTGGTTTGGGTGGGTATGAGGCGTGCCTTGGCGGATTGGGCGGATAACACGCTTAGATGGAACATGATCCCCGTATCTAGGGGCCCGGCCCTCATCATACCGTAGGGTCATGATGTTTGCCGATGGATGTGACTGTCTTGTTGCCGAATGTTCAGAGTTCAAACGGCCGATATCAACGTTGACGAAGCAAAACATTCATTCCATCCTTAGGAGCAGAATGAGCAGCAGATGCGTAGCTAGGTAGGTAGGTAGGTAGGTGCCATTGGAAAGTGTGAAATCCTCCTCCTCCAATCCTGGAACAGAGATGGACGCACATTCAGCCAATGGTGACTAAGGACTAAGCACCAAGGTAGGAGGAGTTCGTTCATACGGGGACTCCTCAGGACTACGTGCATCCTCCTGCGGGCGGCAGGTTTTTTTGTGGACGAGGAATCCCTCTGGTGGTGGAGGAACACGGTTACTTACTTCACTTGACACTTGTACCGAATTGAACGAAATATTTAGCGTTGAGAGGCGTCTGAATGTGATTTTAGCAAGGGAGGATTAACAACAATGAGCTGAAATTGACTACGTTTTGTCTGAACATTGAATCGTGATAATGATGCGCAAACAAAGTAACTTTAAACATTGTCGTTAGCGCTTCTTCTAGTTGCCCTTCGCATTTAAATTACTGACAATGAAGTGGTACCATCAAACTTTTATTTGACACTCCCTAGAGGTCGCTGTCACTCTGCAACTTGAATCTCCAGGCCTGAAACCTATATCCGACTGACATCCCAGACTCTGGTTGAATGTACTCACAGGGCTTTGAAGTTCTTTTAGTAGTCCATTCAATTCATTCAGTTTAGCCCGCCACTCTCCAACTCCCTCTAATGGGATGTACCAACCAACAACACCGATCCTGTGGTTCGACCAGACACTCTGGCATCGACCTTGAGTACCTGGGTAACCATCTAGAACAAAGAGAGGCAGTCAAAAGAACGACAAGAACGACACCTCCCCCCGGCGACGAGTATATGAACTCCGACGAACTACACATTGAATTCGATACCGACGACGGATACTGGCTAGTAAATAGTTACTGTACAGCAAGTACGTGTACATTGGTGTGTCAATTTTTTTTTTCGCCATTGTCTGACCAATGATGATGAATGATTTGGTGCATGATTTGAGTGGAACTTTAGATCAGTAGTACAATCGTAAAATGAAAGATGGTTGGAAAGTGTTGGGCAATCTTACCAGTGGTGGTTGTCAGAAACTGCGTGGTTTTTGACGTGGAACGGGAATGGCATGCGGGATGAAGGCTGTAGGGATGGGTGCTCCACTTTTAGGAACCGAATAATTAAATCAGTTTCCTCATGAGGGCCTTCGCAACAACCTTTGTGTCCGGTTGTAGGCCTTTATTGCCAACACAGACAAAAGCCTTTTTTATCCCTTTCCCATTGGGTCCCAAGGCCAAGGGACAAAGCACAACTGACTATCAGTAGTAGCAACGACCACCACCAAAAAGAAAGGCCAACACAAGATGTCCTCAAGACGTCCAGGCGACTGCCTTCAAATCCTGGGAAATCAAAGGCCGTTCTGGCAGACTAGTTGATGGTAAATCCCCAGCAGATGGCGCTAAGCCGAACGACTGAAATCCCCCACACTGACCTAGACGAGTCTGGTGGCGGAAAAAGTAACTATAACTGCTCTTGGTTCTCTCAATTAGCCTTTTCTTGGAAGATTTTAGATTGACCGGTCCTAGTGCGTATATTACAGCACGAACTTCTAGAAATATGGACTCGAAATCAGTCTGCTCTTGGTCATGGCAACTTTGAGTCACCGTTCGAATCAAAGTAAATCTCTTCAACGAAAGGCAGGTCATTTTTATACCATCCACTTGTAAAGTGATTTGTTTCAAAGTTGGGTTGTCAAAAGTGTATGTAGCTGACCAAGAGTAGCCGAAAATTTGAATTTTATTTAGTATTTACAATATAACTTTGGATATATTTCCTGAGTTCCCTAAACCTTGCCTAAGCATAGATTGGAGCTACACTTTGGCCAAGTTCATCTATTCGACAAGATCTTGCGGTCATACGTATGAAGTGTATCAAGAATTAAGTGAATGGTTTAGGAGATCCGATTTTTTTTGCTTCTGCTCGAAGTCCACATCTCTAGGAGTCCGTGATTAAAGGAACAAAATTCCAAAAGGATCCTTAAAGGCAAAAGAACCCATTGCATTCACCGATGATATTTGTCTACTTGAAGTTGGGCTGAAGGATCACTTGACTGGATTAAGACAAAGAAACGGGCACAATGCTTTGCTTGCCGCTAGTACATGTTTCCAATTTAAAAAGCTAATATTATATCTTATGAAACGTCAAGGATATATTCCATTGGGTTCTCGCTGAAAAGAGTTTTATTGGACTCCGCAAACAGCCATTATTTCCTCTTTTAGTAAATACATCAAATGTGGTTTGTTTGATCTTTGAAAAATCAAATGACTAGTTTCAAAGTGCTTGCCAACCATCAACGCTATGGCTAAACGTGCCTTTTATCCTATCCCAACAATCAAGTACATCAATAATGACATCTCCAGCTAAACAAACAAAGTGTGTTTGTGAAACGCATCAAATTTATGTAAGACAATTAATTATACAATGAAACATGCGATATTTTGATCTTCATCCCAATCAAATCTCACCCTTTCAATTATTGCCCTAGGCCTTGTATTGACCTTTCCCAGCATCGCAATTGTTTCAACAATAAAGACTTTCAATTGTTGTTCCGTCGCATCCCGATGTGATTCCTCCGCCGGATTCACATATCAGTAGGATTAATTTTTGTAAGCGTGGAGAAATGGAAGGGGTTCGGTCCCACAACCATCCCGATTCCATCACGTTGCTCCGGTTTACGGGGTGACCTCTGACCTGCATCCATTCAGAGATCTGGCAAGCGTGCCTTATGCTATCCAGTATTCACATTCTGCTGAATACAGTACATTCAAGCCGTTTCCCCAAGCTCGCGCCAATTTCAGCATTGCAGAGAGTGCGATTAATTTCCAGTGGGGTTTCTGCCAAACCGGACGAGAATTCCCGTCTATTGTCAATATGGGAATTCTTCTCCCCAAGTTCAAGGCTGCTGCCCAAGTCCTGTATTTGAGTTCGAGATGAAATTGAGAAATAATGAGGCCGAAACTCCGGCAAAAGAATCTCATTTGCAGTCAGTCTCCTCTCTTCATCATCATCATTATTATCATCATCAACAACAACAACATCAGCAGCACCAGCAATTGGATCTTTCACTCGCTGTCGTTCTGGTTCTTCTTGGGGTCCAGGACCATTGAATGGGGGGTATGATTTTCCAGATTATTATGGCTTTGAGCTATTGGCCAATTATTCACGTGCGTGAACGAGGACACGAGAAGAGGGAGGGTTTATTTTTCTAACATGCAAATCAAGAACAATACAGACAAGTCATCATAATCACTCTACTATATAGCTCAGAGTACAATGGGGAAGTGAGATTAAAAAATTATTCATGAATTATCATCATGAATATTATTCTTCAGTTGCCGCAGAATCCAAAAGGTCATCGCATGATCGAGACTTGGGGGTTGACCTCCTGAAAATAAAAATAAAAACCGGTAGATGTAAGTCTTTGACCAAAAAATCAAATCAGACGGTGACCTCATTTTGACACAAGCTATCGATCGATTATATTGTTCAGTAACGCTTGAGAAGCAAGACATTTTTGTCCGCAGATGATTGCGAAGTGAAGTCATCAAACAAAAAAACCTGCAATTTTGCTCTTGAGAACCAGACAAACTGTCTTCAGTGAACATTTTAAATTTGATTGTTTGACCGGGAACGTCCAAGGATACAGGAATGCATTTCTCGTCTGGAAAATTTCATTTGAGACCAAAAACATACGAGCATTTGGAAATTTGGAACTGCTCTTACAATGAGTGTACGAGTACTGATCAATTGAACTTGGCCTTTGATTATCGCTTACCCGCTTTTATTGATGGTTTTCAGATTGGCTCGTCTTCCAATTTGAAGAACGACGGGTCCTCTGCGAATGCGCTTGAAAATGGCGATGGCCTCTTCGTGACTCATTCCGTGGAGGATATCACCATTAACAGCCAAGATCTCATCACCTGGAACAGAGCAATGATTCAATCAATCACGCACACACACCCTCACTAACTCACACCCAGATGCAGCATGGGGCCAGTTGTGAATGTATTTTCCGTACACATGCAGTGTTGTATGAACTAGGATTTGAATGGCAAAGCTGAATCGCTGATGAATTTCAATGTATCGTTTGATTGAGGTCGTAAAAAAACGATGGCACATGATTGAAACTTGCAAATAGGGTGGTATACTTCAAGACCGTTCTCGTTGCAACTTCCTCATTGAACAAATCAAATCATGGTAGACAGTTCTTTTTTTGGTGGTCAGACGATTTGTTTGAATTTGGGATTGATTTAGGCCTGGCCAAGAGCGATATCCATTCAACGACCACCTTGCAGAACTTTCCGTGACGAACCACGATTTGTGGGTTAGACGCATTTCAAATGCAACATCTTCAACACCTCTTGGGAGCCAATCAAGGATTTGTCGCACAAATGTCAGGACAATAAAGGATATGCTTCAAAGTCATCCGACCAAGATTGCTCGGCTGAATATCCGCGATGCACGATTGTAATGAAATTGTACGGAGGTGATAGGGCAAGCAACCTTGCCAGCTGGTAAGTAAGTAAGCAAAACAATCACACCAGCATGCATATCACTTGTATATGTGTACCACCACAACTCCCATCATCGTCATCATGATCATCTGCTTCAACAGCATTAACCAGCCTCAGGTGATGCTGCAGGCCAGAAAAAGAACATGAAGATGCCTTTGATTTCCTCAAAGGAAATCACCTCTTCTTCTTCAAAGGTCTTCTTCGATCGCAGGATGAGGATGCTAGAAGACGGGAATCCCACTAGGGTTGCCCAAGTATTCAAACGTTTCCTTCATTCTCAACACATCCCCCCCCCCCACACACACACAGACACACACACATACAAAAAAAGGACATACTCCAACCATTCTTATTACGGCAATTATAACAGTCCATTGCCTCTAAGAACCACCCGTAGAGGGAGCTGAGAGGCCTCACGTACCTTCGAATAAGCGGCCATCCTCGGCCGCTTGACCGCTGGGCAAAATGGTCTTGACAAAGATGCCCATGATCCCTTTGGGCGAGTCCCGTCCACCCACGATACTGAAGCCTAAGCTCTTCTTCCCGGGTCCTTTCTCAAAGACCACGGCGTGAAACGTGGCGTGTCCGGAGGTTATCACAGTGGGTGGCAACGCGTCTCCGCCTCCACCCAAGGGACGCCCCTTGTGTTTGGGTTTCCGGGGGAGGGTGCAGAACTGCGAGGACTCCATAGAGACCTCTTCCATCCTTCTAGAAGAGGGCGGAGGCATCTTCGGGAGTTTACGGTGCTTTTGGTAGGCTCCGTTCAGGGACATTTGGGGAGTCTCCTCTCCTCCGGGGCCAATATGGATGATTGTGGGCTTGATGTGAGTGATGTCCTCCTCGACCGACGACCCCGGACGCAGGGGCATGTCGCTTAGGTTGATTAGGTCCTGCTCGTCATGATGGGCCAACAAGCTCAAAGGTTGATCATGAATAGTAATTGCACGAGGCACAGCCGGATCCGCGGACTGTCGGGCCACCACAATGTCAATGTCTCGCAAGCAAGAGCAATTTCTTAGGATGGCCTTGGCCTCTATCATGGTGAGGCCCCGGAGCCTCCTCCCGTTTACATTGACAATTTCATCACCGATCAAAAGGCGTCCATCCCTGAAAGAAAAGATGGGAGTGAGAGTGGCATGTTTGAATATCGCGATCAGATCTCGTCCTTGACATCCTCCAATGGACAGGAAAGGATATCGTTAGCGCGGCAATTGCCGCTGGAATAAATCACTCGGACTTGAGGTCCATTGTCATGAATTTATTTATGGAAATAAGGCACTCATAATGGAGGGTCATCCTTCATCCACCAACGGGCAAGACTGGGCCAGAAGAGCTATTCATGAGAGATTTACTTTTGAATAACGACACTTCAAAAGAGGCCGAAAAACAAGACATGAATATTCGGAAGAAGAGTTTGCCAGCCAACGCAATCGCACACATGTTCCAGATCCCTTAACGTGCGTGTGCAATTCTCGAGGAGTAAGAACTGGCAAGAAAACATGGCAAAACCAGTTTAACAAGCGTAATTCCCAATGTGCTTGTCCATTAATTATCTTCAATCACAAAGATCATGAGAACAACTTGCAGCAAATACCGGGCCAAGGTCAAGAAAATATTTGGTGAGATTCCTTTGAAACCAGCCTCTGAAGAAAACTTGAACTCTCTGACAAGTTCTACAAATACCGGGTGATTAATGGAGGCCATGGGAATCGAGCACTTTGGGGCAGAGCTCATGTCTTCCATCAAGCAAAACAATTGGAGATCCTCAACACTACACGAAGACCTTCATCACTTGAATTGCTATCGGGCCCAATCACCCGTCCTCGGCAACACTTTTACGACCATTAGCTGAATTACTAGACCATTTTCCTGGGTCATTTGGTAGCCATTCCAGCAATATGCATACTTGTGTCATTACCTCTCGAGACGGAAACGTGCTTCCGTATAAGGCAAATTAATGGCCAATTTGTTAAACAGAAGAAGCAATCCATTTATGCTTCTCAGAAGTCCTGGAGTCCTTCCGAGGCCATCACTTCGAACAATACATACACACTAATTGAGTGCTCATACGTAATCCACGGTTTGTTTGCCGAGCTTTGTTTTAACGTCTCAAGTGTCAAGGAATAAAAAGACACTTGGGTGTGTGTGTGTGTGTGTACACATCAACTCGGGTCTCCTGTCATTGACAACGAGACCTGACAACATCTTGATAAGCAAATTCACCCCAATAGAACAAAGACTTCTTGTATTTTGGGCGCAGTGCCATTCCAAATCAAAGCAACACAGTAGGTGTCGCCCTTTTTTCTTTGAGGAAATTCTCGGGGATTATGATCTATTTTGGAACATTGAGCAGACTTCAAGGACAAGCGAGGTGTCAAGATTACCGTACTGTATAAGTCGGGGACCTTAGAGGCTGAATCCTGATCAAACTTCCGGGGTCAAAAGTATGCTGTGATTATCAATTTAAGCGTTCTTGAAGTTTTATATGAAATATGGGTTCCAAAATAATAATATATATAAAAAAAACATCAACCACGAAATCTCCTTCGCTTATGGTTGTTTATCAATTGAGCTTCCAACGCGTGTAGTGAAACGGGTTTCAATCATCCCCCACAGAACTTGAATAATGGCTCGAAATATTGCAGGTCTCTTTATGGAAGATAAAATGGCCATTAACACTGGCAGTGTTTTGGATTTGGATTAATTGCAAGCACACATTAGGTTGATGCAAGTCAAGTGGACAGATGTTCTACAAATACAACCAATATGCTGGTATGTACAGAGTAGGAGTCTTTGTTAAATCCATGTCGTGGGCCACAAAACAGTCTACGATTTAACGATCCGCCATTCACACTCGCACACTCATGTGTATGGTACATACCAAATGGAAGATATTTCTTTTCTCAAGAGGAAGCCATATATATTCACCACAATCCCCTTGAATCCGCCATTCAGCAAAGGTTTTGAGTAAATTGATTAGTGCAAGTGTGAGAAAACTGCTGGATTCTTGTGGAAATGTTCTCACTTTCTCTAAAGCAGAGGAAGGAAGAGGAATCCTCGAGATTCCACTCACTGATTTGAAGAAGAGCGAAAGACCTATTCACCAACTTTCTTCACCACCGAGACCCTGAAATATCTCTTTGGGTAATCAGACAGAGAAAATCCCATGTTCTTTGTGAGCCAAAGTTGCGCTGTCAAGGGAGTCTAATTATTCTCGATGCTCAGTCGAACAATCAAAAAAGATCTGTACTTAGAGGGAAATGACCAGGGTGACGGGGAGTGTCAAACATCCTAGAGACTCTAAAACATCCGAGTCTCACCGGTTTGGATGTGACGTCATCACTATTACGGATGTCTTTTGGGAATTAGCATTCCCTATTACAAAGTCAACAAAGAGTTCAACTAGAAGACAAACATTCATTCATCATCTTCGTCTTTGCTTCAAAGCAAAAAGGTTGCACTATTTGCAGTTTTTTTTACAAGCGGAGAGAGAGAGAGGGATTGCAGATTCTATATTTTAACGGCTGATGAGGGTATTTGAAGGAATTTCAAGATTCTTTCGCCGCAACATCACAATCAATGTTGGATTGGTCCGTCAATTAGCATATTTGAAATTGCGGATTCCATCCACGACAGACAGCTGCTTGGACCATCAAAAACGAACACCACGATGATTGCCGATTGGACTAAAATCGGAGTTTACATTGCCCTCAAGTAGAGCGGTAAGGACGACGAAGAAGAAGAAGGTGCCGAGACGTTTAGTGATGTTAGTGGTGGTGGTGGTGGTGATGATGGTGGCGGTTGTTTGATTGGATGGTTGGATGTTGAAGGTGGAGGAGGACGTGGAGGAGGTGTCATGTTGTTCATTTGCATTTTTGAGCGTTTCCAGAGTGGTTTTTATTTCAAGTGGAGAACCTGTTTCTGAAGCGACAATCCAATCTCCACGTGTTGATGAGGGAAGAAAAGATGGCTATAGATTTTGGTCAAAGATTTCAACCTAAGTTTACTCTCAAATTAGTAACCTTGATGAGCAAGACGGGACCATGCAGCCCCTCAAATGACGCCCATTGAGGAAGACGAGGAAATGTCGAGGAAGTCTCCAGCATGTCTTAGAACAAGTAGGGATGCAAAAACTAACCGCACAAGATCCCTCGTGTCAATGAAGATATGGGTCCATGTCATTCTTTTTTTTCTACCGCGGTTCTTGGAGTGTCTAATGAAGTTGTAATTATTCGCACTCTCATTGCCAGAATGCAGAACTGCGGTCTCTTGTGTCACTGACTTATTAGGAGACGAATAAGGACAAAGACCTTGAGGATCTCATTTGAAAGAGACCTTCGTAAGAGTCAAGTCAAGAAGGATCGCGCTCAAAGTCAATTATTGGCAAATTTAAACATCAGTTTTGACAAAGCATGACGATGAACGGCTTGAATCTTGAACATCAATCCCCCACTAGACGTTTAGACGTTCTTCTTTGGATAAGATGAATGAAGGTGGATCAAGATTCATGACTAATCAAATTGAGAATGTTAAAATCTTGACACAGCAGAATGAATTCGCACTTATGCCCACCTTAGTTCGATTCCCATCCTGACTGAAATGCATGCAAAAAGAGCTGTTCACTCTGTTGTTGCTTCACATCCGTCCTCATTAACTTAAGCACTTTTCTCCAATGTGGTTAGGCGTAAGGACCACTAAAAGTAAAACCACTTTGAGCTTGCCTTACAATATACCGGATCAATACTTCATGATCAGGCAAGCTTTTTGATCAATGTTCCCATTGATCAATCACAATCATAGTCACACTTAGGGACTGATTCATTTCCAGGACTAGTGGCTTCCATAAATCAATTCGTTGAATGCCAACGGCCTAACAATATTCTAGTTAAAATTTTCAAGTGGTTCCACAAGGAACGTAAAGTGTCTGACGCTCATATAATAGATCGCCTTGGCCACAAACTGGTCGTCGATTCAATGATGAGACCTTTTTCACTTTATTTCAGGGACTACTTTTAGGGCATCCCACTTCATTTTATGAGCAATACGAGATATCTGCACGCACGGTAGCCTAGCCCCCATGGTCTTATAGTCAAATGACAAAACATGGATCGTTCTCTTGGTTTTTAATCTAGAAAGTGTTCGATTCGAAGAAAGGTGAAGAGTCAAAGGAACCTAGCTGTCCAAGAACAGTTCGAGCCTAAGAAAAGACAGGAAAGATTTAGAAATGCGAGACTTTTGACACAATAGGGAGTGAAATTTATAGCAAACTGTGCCTTCCTTTTTCCCCTCTTGAATTAGTACTTGGAGCAGGTTCAATGTCAAGGTAACAACTTATTTCATTTGCTACACAAAACGGATGAAAATCCTCGAAGGAAAGCGTTGGTGGCACGCAATTGCAAAGAAAATCATAAACATGAATGATCAAGGTCAAGCCAATGGAAAAGAAATGTTTTAAATACCTCGTCTGTGCAAGGTAAACCGAGAAACTGCTCCATGCAGAGGGTATTGTACATCAAGATATGGTCTCTTGATCAACAAGTATGAGTAAGTCAAAGGGCAAGAAAATAAATGATGACCGAGGATAGGATTTATGATCCGAATCTAAACGTGCGCGAGAGTCTCAATTGGCGATGAGAGGTCAAGACGGATATCGATTCCCATCTTGATTATCGATGTATCTCATCTCAACTCGGCCTCATTCACTGATGAAGTTCAGCAAAGGCAGGCAACAGTGCTTCTCATCAAGTATGACCTTGCCAGTCTTGGAACTTGATCAAACTTTGGGGACCGGAATATTAAGATCACGTTCAAAGGTCTCTTCTTGCACTAATTTCCGTTCGTTCAACAAGCGAACCAAAGCATGCCTACCAACCAAAACAGAGCAGATCTAGAAGCCAACTCAAGTGTCGGCCTCTAAACTAGCCGTGCCTTTCATCTGCCAATTGAAAAATATCTAATTTATGTATAAAAGACTCATTAATTCCTTTTGAAAGGCAATCCCCCCCTCCCTCCCTCTTTCGACTCGATTGTTGTGTTGTCGGTTGTCGGTTATCGAAGAGAACAACAGCAGGACACACCTTAGTCAATGTCCCACAAAAGACTTCCTCCCCAATTTAAGCCCTGATTCAGGTGCCAGAGAATAGCAGCAAGACAAGCGAGATAACAAATTGAAAATTATTCACACCCTCTCCCACGCGAAAACCGGTCAGAAATCGCATATCACATCTCACCATTACAATCGTTTCTTACCTTTGAACGAAACCTCGGGGGAGGATGAAGGCCACGTAGTATCCAGGAAATCCAATGTCGGGTTGTTGGCATCGGGCTATGAAGATACCTAAATCCGCTTGGTGACGATTTTTCAGTCGAATCAGCCGGAACTCTTTTTCAAGGGCTTTAGCATTGCATTTAGGCAAGGAAGGGGACGATTTGGGATCCCTGGTGTAGCTAGGTGCCAAATCCTTAGAGTCCTGGTCATCTACTTTCCCTTCAAGCTCGTGGATTAGCTCGGGATCCTCGTTGACATAAGGGCAGATGTCCATGGAGTGTTCATTTGAGTTATTGATATATTTCCGGAAGATTTCCCTTCGATCCACTGAAGAGGCGCGACTGTGTCGCCTCGCAATCAGCTCATTTCTTGAACTTCTTTCCGCGGGATCAGCTGACAGAAGACTGGTTTGGAGAGCGCCAAGTTTGCCGGATCGCTTCAGGGTGGTTTGTTCCGTTTCCGTGGCTTGATTGGCGACTCTTTTGAGGGTGGAGGATGCCACGGAATTGACACTGGAGTGATCAAAGTCCTTTTCCAGGCTAAGACGGCCGCTCTTGCTACTCCGTTCGGAACACCTGGAGGAGCAGACAGAATATCGGGGACTGCTGCTCCCTGCCGCAGACTTGTCACATTCATGATTGTTGGTGTGGTAGAAACCCGAGTCGGAACCGCTGGAGAGGGAGTCAGAAGCGACTTCATTGATGATCCCCGAATCCTGGTCGAAATCGTTTTGCCTCAGAGCTTTCCGTTGGGTGGCGGTCATTCTGGGGGTGCTTGGTCCACTCTCTGTTTTTGGAGGACTCTCGATGGTCACTTCGGTGACATCCGACCTGGCCTCGTCGCACTTGCTGTTGACGTTCTCCTCAGAAGATGAGGATATGGTGTGGGCTTCACTGTCGAGCTCGGCTGACCAATGTTTTTCTGCATTCTGTATCTCCCTAGCCGCTTCCTGGATTTTCAGATCGAAATTTTCGAGGTTATTCAATGCACCATGGGAGTGGCTCCGAAACTTTGATGTCGCCATAGGCTCACTTAAGTGAATTGGACCAGATATGTTCAAAGGACTATTTGATCCCTTGGTCGTCCCAAACTTGGCTCTGATCCTGTCGGTGACCGATGATTTCTTGTAACGCTCTTGAACGGATTTGATTTTGTTTCTCAAGGACGAGTAGGAACTATGAGGCTGGCCGCCCAATTTGGTTTTAGATAATGCTGCCGAGGATTGCTTCGTGGTGGGATTTTGACTAGGGTCTGCTTTAATTTTTGGGACAGCCAGCTTGCCACTGGACTCCAATTTGGCCCCAAAATCTGGCGTGGACAACGAAAAGGGGCTCTCAACCCCAGTGGTTACGCTTTCGCCCTGAGGGTAGAGATCTTCATCGCAGGTATCAATGAAGTCCCTGGAGCCCTCGTTATGATTGCTCTTGGATCTGCGCTTTATTACTTGAGTGGAAACACCGTCAATACTGAACATTTGCAGAGGCGGATGATCATCGTCCATGCCGTCCCCAAACAAGTGGTTTCTTTGTCTGGAATCGTTACTCAAGCTCCGAAATCCATTCCCAGAGTAAAGATCAAAGTGGGTCTGACATTGAACGGTAGGAGGAGGAGGAGGAGGCGGGTGAGCGTGGTGTTGGCCTTCTTTCCTGTAGAAGCTCTCACTGTTGCGGATCTTTGACCGCGGGTGATCATCCCCACCAAAATCGCTTCCAACATGGGGAAGCCTGCGACGGTTCAGAGAATTGGGCGAAATACACTGTTGGTTTGGGTACCCAGAGGGTGGTGGGACAATATTATGAAACGGATTAGCCCTCATGCGTTCCAAGAACAATCGCTTTTTATCACTATCCATGGTGGAGGCCTTCCGGTCCTTCGGGTCTGCCTGAATGAACCTTGGAGACTTGAAGTAACCACGCTGGGGGGACCACTGACGTCCCCGAACATGTTGTGAACCATTGACCATGGGTGGCACTGAAGGATATCTGTCCACTGAGGGGTCTCCGAATTCACTAACGAGTTGATGGTAGCGATCACCGGACAATGCTAAAAGCGGAAAGAAAAGAGAAAAGAGAGAAATTAGAGGGAGCTTTCAAAACAGCAAATCATGCCACCATCATGGCATCGTCTATTTGAGGTTCGCAAGCCGTGCTCGCCAATCTCTGTGGCTACATACAGTGATCAAAAAGGTGATAAGGCATAATTGGCCCTGGTTTTTTTCCTGAGGGAAAAGTTTTCAAGCAGATGTGCTTTGGAGATCAAGAGCTCCCTATTTCAGAACCTATGGAATTATCTGTTCATTTTAGGTCGTACTTGGTGAATCCTTCTGAATGAATGAAGGATAGAAACTTGGCATTTGATTGCGCTCCGGGCCTAGGAATTAGATCCAGATCTCACGAGCTCAAAATGGCCAAACCCCGCAGGACATCGGTCAAACAGATCTGCGGCGTCATCCTTCCCGCCTCTCAACTCAAATTCTGGGTTTAGTCCCGTTACAAAGATTACAGGACGAATGTGCTTCATTCTCAAAGTATTTGGACGGCCAAACCGGAAGCACCTCGCTATCCCCTGAAAATTAAGCGTGACAGATAAATGATACTTTAATAAAGAGCTTGTAGCTTGGACACGAGTCTAATTGGATAATTGCTTCATCTCCACACCACTGCCTACTTTAAAGTGACAAATGACGGCAATTTGGGAAAGGAAATAAAGCTTTCCACCACTTTCTTGCGTATCAATAGCCAGCAGAAGGGTTTCCACTTACAATCATCGCCAAAGCCAAGGTCACCTTACCTATCTTGTTTTAAAGTTTCCACTTCAAGAAGTTTTACGGGTTTTACTACCAGAAATCAGACCCTGTACTCGTAGGCAGCTAGGCACTCTGACTGGCTTGCAATGCCAAAATTTTGACAAGTCGAGACCTTGATCCATATCCTTGTCAGCAATTCAATTTCAAACCCTGGAAAAGCTATCAATTCCCTCTACGGTAATCGCCAATCAAAACGCGATCGCCCCTTTGCTGAAGGTCGCATTTGACGGGACGGCGTCGCCCTCTTCCTTTGCGCCTTGCTCGCAATGATCCAGATGAATTGGGGAAACATTTATGGATGAGCAATACCGGTAGATGCGTGGGTGCACTTGTTCGCGTCATACTCCCAAGGCAATTGATGATTTCTCTGGGGGGCGTGACTCAATAAATCGAGTAAAGCAGCAAAACCGTCAATCATATCTGACACACGAGACCCGTTATAAAAGTGTCCACCTGGGCGCGCCGCGATATCTCGGGAACCTCGGGGAAATCGCCGTATCGTGTTTACATTGCATTTGGCTGATTTTGCAATCATTCAATTCTTGGCAGCTTCTTCTCATTCCAATTGAAAATATCCGACATAGGTGGACCCCCCCTTGGCATTTGCAGGATATTTCAGATATTTTTCTCTCTGCGCGAAGAACTTGTGAAATGGGCTTTGGATATGCATGGAATGTTCCACATTTTCCTCCCGTTCTCCACATCTTACATACTGCTCGTACACAACGAAGGCGTGCTTGACGTAAAATTCTTGCTCAATCTACGTAAGATGTTTCCTTTTGTATCACCTTTTCAAGTTCAAAAAAGGTAGTAGTACAGGAACAATAAGCAAAGCTAATCATTTAAATACAGACCATGACAACGTAACTGGCGCCCCACTATATTGAACAGTCCACGAAATTAGTCAACAAAAACCAACGGAAAGGACATCAAAGTTCGGGCCTAATACCGCTCCGCTTGACGAATGATGCTCGAAAACAATTGTTAGATCTCCATACAAGGATCTCAATTTCTGGAGGCACTCTTTGCTTCGCGTAAGATCTGTATGAGCCACCGCTAAGAGATGAGATCGAAACACGATAATGTGAGTTTGCCACATAATCATGGTAGTTTTGTGTTCACGGAAGAGAGGGCAACAACACACGGGTACATTCATATTGGGGAATGTCTTAAAAGGAACGATTTTTTGAGAGGGGTGACAAGTTTTTTTGCTATCTCATGACTTTTTACGACTTCCATGTCTTCGTGAAGAGCCATTTAGGGCACGTTCATGAGCAGATGTAATTGTGATCATTGAGCTCATGAATGTAAGAATTTAAATCAGAACCTCCTCTGTGCTAAAAAAAAAGAGGCATGTAGATAGCGTGTGAGCAAGGACCGAAGCCGAGTTCCAATATTCAAATTGGGCCAATCATGGGATGTCCTCAATATTTCTAATAAAACATGTTGTAGATTCCTATCCTCTAATTCTGACCATGTTTCCATGCCGGGCCAATAATGTGGTCTGAATGGTATTACCACTTAACATAGATTGAATTTCGTGTGATGGCGGTTCCAAGGAGACAGAAGTTTGAGGATTCCTCTCCAAGTGTCTTAGATGTTTCGATTGTTGTTCACATCCGTAGAAGCATCTCGGAGCACGCCTCAAATTTGTCGCAGAAAATCGTGCTTGATCTAAAGGTTGGGAATTTTACTCTAGATCTTCCTGATCCCAGAACTCAGAAAACTGTTTTCCGCACAACTTTTTTCCCCCCCTACAAGCATGAGATCAGTCACAAAAACTCGAAAACGAACAACATGGACGTCCTCAAAATATTCCTGGGGAGAAGGATAATGTCTGACAAAGCTTGATGGACAGTTAGTGTAGTAGGATCCATAGATTTCGATGATGATAGTACAATCGTGAGGTGACGTGACCTTTTATAGATCGTCTCTCTCTAATGAGTACCCACATTTAGGAATGTAACTGAATTATGGAGTCTCAAAATGGATTCCCTCATCCAATGAGGATAAGTCATAAACTCAAAATCCCTCCCAATCACGAGTGTTGCCCAGTGTTGCCCAACCTCATTAAGGGGCCATCAAATCCACCATTGTGCGCATATTACCACTGGGCACATGATCCTCTACCACACTGGGCCACTCATGTAGGCCTACTTTGATTGAAGTTTGAGGCTTGAACAGGATGCCCCTCTTATTTGATCGAGCATGTGCTTCAACCGTCCAATTCTGAACGATGGACAAATTGCCCTTGATTGACCTTGAAACCATACATTTCAAGTCAAATAATCATCATCCTTCTTCATGAAAAAGGACACCATCTTCTACGCTATTAGCGATATGATCAGATCTGCTCCGAACGAAGAGGCTCGAAGACAGTCAAGTTGATTCAGCGTATTTGAAGAGTTGCTTTTGAGGAAAAGAAGGCAGGAACTTGATACCCAAAATTTGGACTCATTAGCTGAGGTCGAGTCAAAAAATATCCCAGACATGAATTGCGTTTGCGATTGTTCATCACCTTAGATCAAGTTCAGCGAAGACAATGTCACAAAGGGCCTTTGGATTGTCAATGGAAATGGTTGAGCCAGATATGGAATATCTGGTCCATAACAATGACATGTCCCTATTGGTTTACACCCATCTCCAAAGTGAGTGTCATGTTGCCAAAGAGGACCAAATGTAGAATTGACAACAAAATAGATCATATTTCTTGTCGATATGCGAAAAATGTTTGGTGGAGGTACTCCAGCATGGGAGGCTATTGGTAGACGGCCAAGAAACCACCTGCCAAGTTTTCCACCCCAGAAACAAACATTCCTGTTGCCCCAAAAGGCAATTTGGAATTCAACAGAGACTCTTATGGAGAAGCATCTGTACTTGGGTTGGCGTTGAAATCACCAGGATAGAAAGAGATGATGCTCGTAATGTTGTGACAGATGTGTGCCTGCTTTTGACTTGTTTCTTTCTGAGGGGGAAATATGCGCGACATTGCGAAGTACTATAAGTAGGCGCATATGCAGAGCGGAGATCCATCCGTTTGTCTCCACGCTCATAATTTTGGGCGGGCCACAAAAGAATGATGTTATAATGTAGATTTTTTTCCTGAGTGGGAGAAGCGGATATAGGACGAGAAATTCACAACAACTACAACAACAAATAACAATTACCAAAATTTTATCCTCTCAACCTTCAACATTGAGCCATCGAGTGTTCTTCAAGGATTTAGTAAACATTTGTATATCAAGCACTAAGAGAAAACAAAGTTCAAATTGGCCAAAATAGGAATATTCTCGAGTTCTTTTCTTCAGAAGGCCACACATGCTTGGGCTAATGGACTAGTAGAGCATGTGTTGTCAATTAACTATTTCAAAAACCTTTTCACAACCAATTTTGCCCTTTTAAGGGTCAATTTATCTAACAATTAACTATTTTGTGGCATTCATGGTGTACAAGGAAAATGCCAAAATGTAGGTTGTCCTGTATAAAAATCACCAAGTAAAATGTCTATTTTGTTACCGTCATGCTCCACAAAACAATCGCTCAAAATTAGTATCGAGTGAGCAGAAGAAAAATAAAATCAAAGAAATAGTAGTCTTTTTTTAAGATTTATTTCGTCTTTTTGAAATGGGACACTCCAAACCGCATTTTTTTGCCAAAAATGCATGTTATATAATAACTGTTATATAACAATAGAATGAAAAGCCTGTAAACTAGTTCCTCAACTAATCAATCAGTTTACGTCCTATTGAGCACGTCTTGTTTGAGGGGCTCTTCGAAAACAATGATAGGAGCGCTGGTATTATCTGCTCGCTCATACACGAAGCAATAAGTGGGAATGGCTAAAACTCTAGATTTGGCGGCAGGAGAGGTCACGGTTCTCGTAAAACCCATTTCAATCCCTTCTCTCTTGTGCCTAATTATCACCTTGTCGTTAACTTTCGCCCAGATTGAACTGGGATGTAGGCCCAGGGACGACAATGATGTCCATGGCTTTGAGCCTTCCCAAACCCAAGACGCATGATTTATGGACTCCGCCGAATGTCAACTTCCAATGGATATTTTATAACAGCACTTCCCGGGTTTCCTTTAACAAACAAGTACAAACGAGACCCTTTCACTTTCACCCAGGCACAGAAAACCACGAATTGTCCTTTCAGGGTAGGGGGTATGCTTTACAATTGGGGTGGTTGGTCGGACAGTTTGTTGGTTTGTTTCTTTCTTTGTTGGTTGGTGGGTTGGTTGGAGGGTGCGATCAAAAGGAAATCAATCGCTTCACGCCTTTTCAATTTCAAGTGAACGTTATCAACAACTTTTGTTAGCAATTTCAGAGTATGGAAATCCAAGTGGAAGTGCCAACTAATTCAACTCCAAGAGAGATAAAGAGAGAGAAGATCACACACGCAATGGAATTCTTGCTTAGCTTTTGAGAGTCACGAGGAAGAATACCAAGACAACCAACCATCTTAGGCAGTGGTAGAGGTGGTGGTTATCGCTTTCGATTCTTGCTCAACCTTTGACAATTCAAGCAAAACGTCTTTTCTTCTTCTTCTTCCTCCTCCTCCTGCTCCTCAGTCCTTCTTTATAAGTGCTCGAGCATTGACTTTCTCTCCAATTAAAACGGGTTTCCGATCACCTCGGAAAAAAAGAACTTCACACCATGCCAAATCGGGGCTTTTAAACAGAGGCATCTATTTTGGGCATGGAAGTCGAGGAGCTCTTTCCCACAATATCATTCCGAGTAAATATTGAGCAATCACCGGATTACCTCGGTTAATTAGGGTTAATTTATTCCGAAGAGGCGAACGAACATCATCCACCCAATCGACCTCTCGCGCCTAAAGAGCGACGAGTTCCCTGCGCACCAATGTCCATGTCAAAACGATGCTTTAAAGAAATCTCGTCGAAGCTAGGTGCTCAAGTGTCGAGTGTCGGTCGCGGTGAGGGTGTGTTTGTCATCCGAATGAATATGCATTAGGTCCTAGACAGATACACACCACGTATATTCTGGCTCTTGAGGCCGTTTCCTGACATCTCAAATGGTTTACCGCTCATGGAGGATTTATCATTCGACTTCCTCTCGTCCTGACTGAATGGAAAAAATGGGAGGGGGGGGGAATAGAGAATTCCATCAGTGTTCTTTCCCCACAACCCATCAATGGCGCTGCCATTACCTGGCTAAGACACATGCACATTCTGAGCTTGCATCTGTACGAGTGAAAGAGAGTGGATTATTGATTTCTATTCGAGCCAAGCTTGACAAGCTGGACAAAAGAGATGATCAATTCATCTGAAGGGGGGGGGCACGGGAAATCACAAATTCGATGATGCAATAACGCACTAGCGCCTTGGAAGGTCCCCCAAGCTAAATAACTTGGTTGACCGCTTCGCCTCCGCTTTTATCCTCAAAAGCTTCTAAAGGCTGCGGTAGAAGTTGGCTTGGAAATTAATTCTGTCCTGAGTCCGCTCAACCACCTCTTCGAATTTTTGTAATGCCTCGTCTCTGTTCGGTTCCTTTGAAATATGACGGGTTGATTGGTCTCTTTAATTAGCGAGGGTCATCAAAGGTAGTAGGTAAAATGTCTAATAGTTAGTGTGAAATGAAAGTCTTGGACCCATGGCAGTAAAATCACTATTCTGAATTCGTCGTCCCATTTTGAAGCTGGAGTCTTTATCTAACATGAAAAATGAATTTAAAAAACTTGAATGGGTCTGAAACTTTCATGTCACACTGTAGGCCATGCTTTGGCTGAAAGAATGAATGCCAAAGTAGAACAATGTATCCATTGTCATCTACGCGCATTAGCAAATCTGTCGAAAAGAGGCTTAAAACTCGGGGTACAAGCGTTTGAAAAAACGAACAAATGAACCTAAAAATGATTCAAAATTGAGTCGAAAACCGATGTCACGGCACGATTGAAAATTGACATTCATATATTTTTGGGTCCGTCAAATCTTTCCGTCAAACCATTTAATGCCTATTTAATCAACAAAAGTGTAAATTACGCTTATACTGAACTACGTACATACATACGTACTATTTCATGCAGGAGCAAGACACGTATCCTCGAAGTCATTATTTGGGTAAAAATAAATTTGGGATTCGTATGGGTACTTTTTGAAATCAGAATGCCAGGGGGATCAAGCATATTTGAGCAGCGATTTTGTTTCCTGATGAAAAGGTATGTCATATTTCTTAAAATAAAAATCTTAGCATACTATCAATGCCGCAACCCATGACTTACTTTACCCAAGAGAAATTTATAACCTAATCTGGTTTCTGAATATCAAATATATTGTACTATTACTATACCACACATTTCTTTTACTGGTATTTTTGTGGCTTGACCATCTTGCTTGAAATTGAAAAGCAATTGTTTTATTAGTTGTTGAGTTGTTCCATTCTAAAGTTTAAAAGATTTCAAAATGTCATCGGGTGTCAATCTTTTTCAAAATGGCGGAAATTTCCATCTAATTGATCAAAAGCATTCGCACTTTAAAGCAAGAAGCCAAAGCCACTTTTTCGTCCTCTACCCGAACACTGGCTAAATAGAAAACTTTATCACAGCATTTAGTTCTAGGGAGGATGGTGTCCATTAGTGATGGGGAACAAATTAATAATCACGGGAGGTTGCGACCAGGGCTGCAAATTCACAATTACCATGGCCATGACATTACTGGTGGAATCGGTGGAATCTCCTAAACCCGTTAGTCAGCCTCAAAAAGTAACCCTGATTTTTCCTCCGTCAAACCAGGGTTGCCTTTGTGCTCAAACCTAAGTGTTTACGTTGCGATGGAAAAGGCGGGTGCTCTTGCTATCCACGTTTTCTGGCAACCTTGAATTTGAAATTCGATTTGATCCCATCACTAGTGTCCATTACTTATTGGACCCAAAACTAACAAAAAAGATTGCTTATCTAGTTCTGAAAGGATCTGACTGGGCAAGAAGTTTCACCAATATGATGAAAGCGCCTATTCATTGGTTTTGAATACTGGCCTCATAACTGGAAGAGACAAAATAAATCCTGAAATGATTTGCACTTCTTTCACACCAGCGCCATGGAGATTTCGGCTTTCTATTCAGAAAAGAGGAGGCTACTACTAGCGACTCCATTTATCAAAATGTCATGAAAATATAATAAATGTCAAATTGATATGTTAAACGTTGCATTTTTTTTTTAAATTTAAGGAAGCTTTTGCTTGTTTTGGGTGGGTGAGAAATCTTGGGGGACCCTGTATGCAGAGTATTTCATCCAAATTTGCCTTGATAATTAGAGTAGAATTGAGCCTGAAATTTGCCATTCGGTGCCACATTACTCTATTTTGGCCATTGAAGGCCGGCCGATACGATGTTTTTTCAAACAGCTTCAAAAATAACTCCCTTATCTCTATCGGTGCACCACTTGAAAAGTGAAAATGTCCTCCCGTCATCATCAAGCTTTGAGCTTCAGGGAGTCACCAGCAAATTAAAAATATTCCTAGATAAAATTGCCCGATTCACTGGAGGGCCTTCGCTCTCTGTCCCTTCTTTCTTCTTAGCCTACCGAACGCCCACTTCACTTTGGATGAGCGTCAAAATCTCAATGGTCATTCAAGCACATTCCGAGACTCCCAAAGTGATTTTCACTTTCCGACATCACCTGTACAACCACCACCTATCTCCATTCTATCCATCTCCTCTTGAATGGAAGGACTCCAGCAAAGGTACAGTTCTCGTATGATATGGGTGGCACTCTTGGGTTCTTTCACACTTACACCGTCTCCTCAGGGATTGGCTGTGGTTTCCTCTTAACTTGGTCAAGATTTTTCGAGCCAAAACCTACAACCACGCAAGAGCCAAAAGTAAGCCTCCTCCTAAAATTGGGATACGGCATATCTCACATCAAATTTAGGGTTCAAAAGCTAACTTATCGGCTCATTATGTGAAGCCAGTTATGCTTTCAGTACAACTCCATGCTCACCCTTTTGGTCAGCACTTTCACCTTGAATACCAATCATGAATTGCGGTCAGATAGTGAAGGGTACCAATCAAAAATTGCATCTGCCCATACAAATGGAGGCAAATCACTCTAATACAGATTCCGACGTAATTACGTGAAACCAAAGTTCCACTGTTTGTGTATTGTATGTTAATACTCCTCAAAACCGGGTGAGTTGGAGGGGCTGAACTGTAATGGCGATACAGCATAGCAAGCAGAGCATTGCTTCTAGAGAATTTCTCTTCATTTAGCGGGCCTTTTATTTTTCACTTGGGCGTCACGAAGAGATGGAAGGGAGTCAAAAAGAATTGACGTTGTATAAAATGCATTGATTCTCACTGACACTCTCGCCAACAGTTTAGGCCGGAGATTGACGAGTTTAATGAGAGCTGAAGGCCCACAGAGAATAATGGTCGAAGAAATTCGCCTAATGAAGGCTCTTGGCAAATGGTGATGAATTTCGAATGTGCAAACCGTGAGAGAATGAATATTCATAAGCATCCAGGAATCTAGAGCACTAAAGTGTGTGAACTGTACACCCAAAGGTCAAGCCAGAATATTTCGGCAAGTGTTTCACCATCACGGAATCATCTTCATTTACACGCGCTCATAGTGCAACGTGTCCCAAGAGTTTTTTACCAATTCCAAAGCAATGCAAAATCAATCATGTTTCAACTAGATTGCTAAAACTCTTAAAACTAATTTTCAAAGGTGTAGTCACAAACCTTAGACGCGCTTATTCACTGTGAAGGCCAAAAGTGTTGATTTAAGCGTTCTGATTTTATGTCAAAAAAACCTATCTTCTTGATACGTTTAAAAAACTTCAAACTTCCTTTCAGCGGCCCGTTCAGTATTTCATCGGAGAAATGGCTCAAAAATATGTTACTTTACGTGGCGAGGTGTCTATCAGCAAGGAAATTTACGTAGAAAGTAGTGGACATTGCACACAATAAATTAGCCTTTTTGAAGATAACCTATGAAATGTCAGGCATTCAAGATTGAAGGGCGAAGAGTTGGGAAACCAATGTTTGCCAGGAAAAGAAGACATTCTACCAGAAATTTGATTCACACATTCATTGTTTGCCCGACTTGGCATATCAATAGAGCCTTTTTTATAATCTTCAAGCAGCAAAGGCGAAGAGAGTCGAAATTGACTTTCAGACAATGACACATTGACTAGAAACATTATTTCAGAAATTGGTCATATGGATTGATTACATTCTATCATACTTGTTGTCCAATGTTCGGAATTATTAGTTTCGGGGCTAAAAAGCAGATTTTTATCTTATATCTATTCTTGTCCATAAGAACTCTTCACTTTCAGCAGAGACATTACTCAGTCTCTTTTCTTTCTGTAATCCTTTCATCCCATCAAAACTGAGACAAGGATTGACCGCTTGGTTTAGCTCATCTTCCATCTATCTTGACTACCAATTCTTTGAAGAAAAGAGTGAGGGTAGAAGAAGTACAACGACGAGGTTAGTTGATTGGTTGGTTTGAGGCAAACACTTTCTGATGCATTTACCTTTTAGGTCTAACGAAGTTCAGGTTCAAACCCACTGATGAACCAAGTACAAATAAAATCAACGAAAACTTCTTGAGATCATCTTCGGAGTCATTCAAGAGGGCGGAAAAAGTAAAATTCTCGTTCTAGCACGAGAGAAAATAATCATCAGTTAGGCTTTTGGAGGTCAATGCTGTCAAGAACCTTCACAATGAGGATATGAGGTTTTGCCGAAAACAATACGCCACGTACGTGTGCGTACTGCACAAAACCGAGTGATTAAACAGACCCTCTGCTATAATTTGACTAACTGAAAGAGGAAAAAACAGTACAAAAAAGGGAATCGCACGACGCTAAGACCATAACGTATAACGGAGAGAAGGGTTGTAGAGACGGATTATTTCCTGAGGCAGGTGGCCTCAGGATCTGAACCATTGTGGAAGATTCTATCAAATCCTGAATCATACAAGGTGTGTTGAACTGGACAAGGATTGCAAAATGAAATGTACCGAGGAGGCACATTGGAATGCTTTTGGATCGGAGAATGCTCGAGAAAACATGCAGCAAACAATGGAGGACCTCCGTTGTCATTGTCAATCGAGTTTCTGATATCTACTCTTTGATCACCTCAACTGCATTGCAGTTAAATAAAGAGTAGCAAATAGTACAAAAAGAAAAGAACAGATTGGAGCGATAAGTATGCTAAGGCAACACTCGCGGGCAAATGGACGAGATGGTTGATCAAGTATCAGAAATGCAAAACTGGTCAGTAAGACAACGTTGATGCATTCCTGGAATTGGTTTTAGGTCATTTCTCGGAGGATGAAAACGTAATTGAATCCGCGAAACACTTCCGGTGGTCATTCGGATGGGAGGCGATTCCCTCAAGACAACAATGATGATGGTGATGATGACAAAGAGGAATGATGATGATGATCGTAGTGGTCGTGGTATCGTGGAGGACCTTTTTGTTTTTCCATGGACATATCTCAAGGTATTTCTTCAAAATTTGTCGAAAAGATGGACATCAACGCTCCTGGATGTTTTGTTTCACGAAACTCTTGCCAAATTATTGAAGATCTGGCGTTCAAGGGCAAGGTAAAGCGAACAATATACTACCCGTGACAGGCAATGGGCCTGTCACTCATCCATGCAACCTTCAAAAGCATCGATCCAATCAAAGAGCTCTCGTAACCCGAAGCTCAAGTCCTGTAAATTGTTCAAACCCCAAAAGGATCCAGGAGTTCGCCAAGTGAAGCAATAAATCCGGGTAGGACGTTCAATCGAGCAGGGAAAATGACTCATTTCACCCCGCTTTAGCCAGCACAATGCACGCACAAGAGAATCAAGAGTAATTTGGATATTTCCGTTCTCTTTGACTTTCACGGCCATGGACGGCAGGCAGGATTGCTTCAGTCGAGATCCCAAATTGAACTTGAACACCCGTTTCAGGACTTGGCGTGGCTCCTCGCCCAAGTTAGGAATTTTGATGCATTTCAGGTCAAATCAAGCGACCGCACCCCAGAAAAGGAAGCCCAAGTGATGGTTAAACAATTGGGGCCCATATTTAAGATTGGAGTCAGTCCTTCAGTCCTTCTTGGGAGGGGGGAGAGAGAAAGATTACATCGACACAATGATCATCGGATCGCTTGAGGCAAAAGTTCGTGTTCAGAGGCCTGAGAAAAGGTTTAGAATGTCCTGATCGGAGGAGAAAACCCCATGATCACTCTTTTCAAGGGGAGCAGATGAAGAAGCTCGAGTTGGCGTGGATGTAGAAACCAATGGATTGTGGTTTTCCAAGAGAAGGGCGCCTCATTTTCACACTCGTTTTTATTCTAAACATCTCGATGTCGGCACTCTGAGTGTGTGTTTGTGTGAGTGTGTGTGTCATTTCCCCTCATCATCCTTCACCATTTGTGGCAGGAGCAATACACATTTCTTACACAATATCCTGACATGGTTCACGTTATTATCCTCCTCATCGGCATCGGCATCATCAGCAGTGACACCACCATCTCCACGCGGAACACGAGGTAGTATTTAGAAAACCCTTCTTCATTTGAATAGCAAATGGCATGGATGCGGGCTGAATGCTTGGTGGATCTTTGATCCGTTGATAAAACTATAGATATTGCAACTGATGACAGATATGAAAGAAATCATGAGGTGATCCTCCAGCTGATGCGTCGGGTTGTCAGTCAAATGATCTTCGACATCAGAATCCAGCATCACTCTCTCACAAGCTTTAAAACAACATGTGTGTTTCTTCATTCGTTGTATTCTTCCATTTTTGGCCGTGGTAGTGATCTTCTTCATCTTCTTCAACAATTCTAGAATTGGAATGAACGCTCGAATCGTGGCCTCGAAGATTCGTCTATGACCTGAGGCGATTAGGCACTCGCAAGTCGTAACGGGGCAAGACACAATTGCTCGTGATCAATTATTGAAACCATCATCAAGGAAGAAGAGCTAGCTAGGGCTCAGTAACGTCTTTGAGTGGGCCCAATAAAATACGGAGCCATTGAACTCCCTCAATGCAAGCTGTTGTACTGTACAAACTGAAACTACCACGGCTTTGGGAAACAAGCCCTGCACTTGGAACAATCACAATACATCGGTAACAAAGTGAGGACAAATTCTTGGCATATTAAGTATGTCAATATTCTGATTAACCCTGTGGTGAGGATTCTCAAGAGAAAATGTGACATCATTCTGGTAAAGGTCAACCAACGTCTTGGTGAAATGGAAATTCAATATTTTTGGACTGAAATCTGAAAGGAATCTGGGTTCCACTTGGGCGAGTTTGATTAATAGGTGCCTCCATAGCTCCGCTCTCTGTTCGTTCATTTTCGTATTTGCGTGACCTTTCAGCTCTCAGCCGGCTGCTCTATTCCCAACCGCCAGCTCTACGATAGAAAACTTCTTCTAATTGTTTTGTTACTCGACAAAGCTATCTTTCTATCTGTCTTTCAGTTTTTCTTTCGTTCTTTCTCCCAGGCCTGATGACTGTTCGTCTATTGAACAATACAGATGATCACGGAATTCAACACTGAATAGACATGGAACTGTACAATTCGAGGTTCATATCAGAGTGTGAAGATGAGCTGGATTGACATCTATGACCGATTGGCCTTTGTGTTGGCCCGTAAAACCAATCTCCCAGGGCCAGAAGGGACTTTTGGAAGTGCTAACGCGCTTCTAATGGGCGCTTGGTTGGGAGATTTTATGGATGGGAACTCGGTTCAATTTGCCAGATCCTACTATGTACAGTGGAGTAAATCCCTCCCAGTCATTCTTGGTGTCGTATAAAGCCAATTTTACACTTGGGTCCTTGGTAAATTAAGCAAATTCCTTTATCAATGCCACTACTAGATTCTGATGACCGATCGGAAATGATTCAATTAAGGATCAAACAAGGGTCTGTCTAGTACAGAAGTAGCCTACGTGTCAGATATCTTACCCACTTCACGTAGGTTGGGATAGCAAAGCAAGTCGGCAGATTTCATACCTGGAAAATAAAAAGAGGATGATGGTGAAGATTAGCTCGACTCAAGAGAATCGAGCAAGAAATAAGAGTGCCGCGAGTAAGTATAGATCAAGGTCGGGGTGAGAATCCCAAGAAAGAAGTCAAAAAAGCCTACTTGACGAATGTCAACCTAATGAACCAGGAAGGATGGTCGTCCCTGTCATCATGAATAACTTGACGGGGAGAGGAAAGAGCCATTAAAACATGAATCTTCGAGGTTATCAATAAGGCAATACCACGGAGAGAGAGAGAGACAGAGAGAGACGACGACGAGGAAGAAGAAGATGGTACACTCATGCACATTGTGCACAACAAACACGGTGCACATGCTTTGAGAGGGGCATAATTTCGAGTCCAAATATGGAGCACCTAACGGCATGAAAACAGGATCACGTAGGACGGTTATGATGCATGCGTTCAAGCACAAATTGCCACCAGAACCATTCATCCGTTCATTCACCATTACTCCTATCCCGAAATGAAAGGGAAATTAACTCGACCGGGTGCTTCAAGACTTGAAAACTTTTCAATCTGATGGAGTAGCAAGTCTCACTTCTTCACTTTTTTGGAATTCCATGACCTTCTGAGGGGAAATGTTTTAAAGTCCACCAAGACCTTGACCGGTGGTTTCACTCGATAACATTTTTTGGATATCTACGTAAACAAAGTTCGAAATTTCGCATTGGTCTGTGTCAGAAAGCATGCTGAGGGGATTAGAACTTACTTTCATCAGAAAAATGTCCATTTTCCCATGATGCGAGTTGGAAATCTCTCAGGAATGCCAGGGTACGTATTTTCCCCTCTTGTCTTGATTCGAAAGAAAGTCTTCCATCAAAGATTACGGATAATTTCCTAGTCTCGCTGAGAGTGGCACGGGCACATGTTGGATGGGCAAGAAACGTCCTCATTCATCTGGCTGGGTTGAAAGTTTTGGACGCCGAAGTCGTTGTCACAAAGCATGAATGTGACTCCCATCTAACACTTGGTCAGATATCTGTGCATTGCGTATCTCGGTAATTAATTTTCTTAACTTATGCCGCGGCGATCAAAACCATAAGAAGAGAAAGGAAGAACAGTTTGGGAGAAAGTTCACATCCACAACAATTACAGCCAGACCAGTAGAGGTGGTATCCTAATTGGTATTTACCCAGGGCCAAGAGGCTAAAAACCTTCCCCCCAGCCAGACGCCCGGATTGAAATCTTGCGAAACCAGTGATCCCAAACCTATTAGTCAAGACAAAAAAGTCGTTGGCACATTAGCAATATGCATCTCTCAGAAACAGAGTACGTACTGTACTGCTTGGTAGGCATGCAGGCTCAACTGACCAAAGATTCAATAGAACTTCAAATACTCATTGGTATTGAATTCGCTCAAAAAAGGGGAATTTTCTGCTAATCCCTTCATGATTTGGGTATCCTTGAAACTCTTGTTAATGTGTCAGACACGAGGGAGATCTTTGAAACTGTGTCTATGTGCATCATTTATCTTCTAAACCCCATTTCCTTAAGCTTCGGTGTCGCTTTTGTTATTTTTGGGTGTTTCAGCGACAAAAAACGACAAAAAAATCGAGCAAAACTCATGAATTGGTGGTTTTCTGCATTCCCAGTAGCGCAGATTTTGGCTTCGACAAGGACAACCTTGTCCAGGAAGTGACATCGCATGTGGTGGGGACAGGGGCAAGTGTTACAAGTTTCAATGAACACGAAATTGTTCTTGAGCATCCCAGGGATGCTTGGGTGTGAAATGCAGATCTTGATAGATCCTGAATGGTATTTGAAGGGATTGATTTGAATACAAGTGGACGTGACCTGCGTGGTGGCCCGTTTCCTGCCACACAGATGGAAATCACGAAAGATTGCGCGTGAAGTTCTAAACACCAGGCAATATTCTCCCACCAAGAAGATCCCGGTGACAATTTCACAGCAATTTCTGATTCCAATTGACGGCTCTTCCTTGTTTTGCCAAACACAAGAGGAACTAATCCATTTTAAAAAGGTGTCCCGTCCTCCCTCAAATATGAAATCAAAGCAGAACTCCCTTCATTGCGGGTTGTTCTATCTATCGGTTCAAGCACATCCAAAAACGAGGGCAAAATAGGAAACAGTTGAAAAGCTTCCGTCAGGAAGCCGAGACCTCCTTCCAGCCCCGCTCGTCGCTTCTTACTCGTTAAACACAGCGCCTTTATCATTGACAAAAGGCACGAAAACTAATTCATTCATAGCTGGTACTCAATCGTCTTGAAACTCCAGGACAGGGTAAGGACACCCGAAACATGTGATGAGTTACGCCACTTAGACGAGGAGAGTAAAGCAGGCGTGTGCCCAAAATGGAGGCGGCTCTGCCACACCGGAAACGACTCACTTTTCTCTCCCGTCTTCGGGAGTCGTGCCCTAAAAGGGGATTCCTCATCTCTCAATTCGTACTCAAGGTAACCATAATCTGGCTCCTCGATGAGCCCAATCATCGTCACTTTTCCAGGAGGAACGATGGATGCCGAGACGAAACAAGGCAAAATTGATACTGGTTCGAGTCTGTGCCTTCAGAGTTCACGGCGGGTGTGTCGGTAATATGGTAACTACGCCTATTACATCAACCACATTCGGCAAGGCTCTCGCATATCCTGACACCTCAAGAGATCATTTAGCAACCAGAAATGATTGTTAGGCATTAGAAGTCTGTCTCATTAGGAGTTGTTCCCTGGTTTGTGGTGCTAATCATCTTGGTAGAGTTTTTTTCCCATCTCTCGCGCCATGTTATCTTTAGTTAACGATTCTTGATATTATGAACGAAGTTGGGATACAACCTAGTCATTTTCATCGTGGTCGACTCCATTATTCTGTTGTCGTTCGTTCTCTCGAAGAATAGTGCGATGTGAGTGAGGTGTAACACTTATTCTCTCTCCAAGAGAGATGCAAAGGTCAATGTCAAATTCTGTATATAAAAACACAGACGAAGATGCGCAATGAACATGCCGATAGATCATATCGAGAGAGATCACGGCGGATGAAATCTTTATAGCTCATATCCCGAAACTGTCGATTGGTTTCATTTTAGAATACGGACATCCCAAAAGCCACAAAAACCTCGCAGTGCACGGAAGTAGAGCTCATTTGCCAAAAAAATAAGATCTCGGGACAATTTTCCAAGGAGGAAACTCAAAAGATGACGCGGAAGACTTTTGACTAAAAGGATGTTTTGGGTGTTCCATTAGGATGATAATTAACAGCATTGCAAGATGTAATTAATCCGATCCACCGAGATGCCGGATATCGACGCCTTTGCCATTCTTCGTGGGCTCTCAAGCTCAATCTCTTTTGAAGCATGTCAAACGAGGACTGCAATTACAATGAGTTTAACCTTTCATCTTGATTAATCTCTCTTTCTCTCTCTCTTTTGCGGAAGCAAGAAAAAAGATGTCGTCACCAGCACAGTTGGTAAAAATGTCAATAACTCCCAAAAGCTCATATCATGGCATCGACATAACAAAAATATTAATATTCCGTGAAAGATGGAAATTGGAAACGGATTCAATCTAATTAATAAACTTGCTCCGAAACGTGCTTAAGCACTGGATTTTTGAGTTTCAGCCCAAACCAGACAGGTTTTTTAACTTTCAGATCAGGATTAACCAAACAAGCTCAAGAGCAACGTAATCGACTGAATTGCAACCAAAAAACATGCATTCTGTCATAAAAACAAGGTTTTCTTGGGGTAAAATCAGCTACCAATTTGGCACAACACAAGTTCATCCGGAAGAAAATAAGCAACAGAGGAAGTGAGGGATGTTTTAATTTCGAGATTATTAAAATTCCTGGCAGATGCCTTCATCCATCACAAGACCATGAAAGCGAATTGCCAAATTAGGTCCAGAATTCAAGACTCATCTCTTGGCAGGGTTCTCACGGATTGCACACTGGCCACACAATAAAACCAAAATGGGCGTGGACAACCCCAAGGACCGCCCGCTTCGAGTCACAAGCATCAAGGTCAGGAAGTGGAAACATTAATATTTGAGGATGACTTTTCAAATGCAGAAATTCACTCGATTTCTTGTGCTCTCATCAGACCTGACTGACATTGGGCAGATCAAATCTCTCGCATCCTGAGCGAGAATAAGTATTCTAACGCTCCATCTCAAAACTTATTTTTTTCTTAAACGAAAGGATCTTGAACTTGAGGTGGAGACCATGATGAAAAAAGCGAATGGTTTCTCTTTCCCGGCTGAAAATTCTTTTAGCTAACCTAACAGGACCTGAGATAAGGATCTCCAAAGAATGAAATGAATGAGTTTTCGGTGTGGAACTATCGACTGGAGATCTTCAAATACATTCACGTATGGCGAGGAGCGTCTACTGTAGCGCATGTACCGTAGGGTCCACGCCATTATGTTGGCTCATCGAGAGGCAAAGTACCAATTAGTCGAGATCTTTCTAAGCATAAAGTTAACAAATACACTCTATGGCAAGACTTGAAACGCATTTTCACGCTCAAACCGGACCACAGAAAAACATTTGATTTTTGACTGAAAGCTCGCAATAAGCAAGAGTTCATTACTAACTCGCAAATTCTTTCAAATCTTCTTAACCTAACATGAAGTTCGAAGTTATTTCATTTTCTAGCTTTGGCTAACTTCGTATCTACGTATCTACATAGTTTGAACAATTCCAAGTCTGCCATGTCATAGAAGAAATTTCACACCTTCGTAAGTACGAAAATTTGAGCCATGTGAACAAAGTGCATTTCAAAACGGTTATGGAGATCACCCTGTCACTTTTCAGTCTTTCTTGGTCAAACGCATGGTTTCATACATTGCATCCCACCATTTGGTCATCATCTCATCCGACGCTTGAAAATCCAAAAATTTCCATTCCATGAAGAAAAACATCATTCGCACATTTAGCATTGGTATTTTGAGAATCCCTTCCCGCGCTTCAGCGTTTTCTTACCTTGATGTTTAGCCAAGAACATTCGCTCAGCTTTTCGTAGTCGACTTGGCGTGTATGTGTAATAGGCTGTTGGATACATGTTTTATTGTGTCTTTTTGCCAAGTTCAGACTCTCATGTAATTTTTTTCACAAGCCCTTCATAATGTCAAGACAAGAGAGGGAAAACACAATCACGTAGTGAAACAAAACAAGTATGTTTCCACAATTAAAGGTGCTTCTGTCCCCTGATCGGCATCACAACACGAGGGAAATTTGCCAAACTCTTCTCAATAATAATTCTTGTCACCTTTTTTCACGTTAGACCAGCCGCCTGTCAAACATTCATCATCGATATCGCGTAGAAGTTACCGGATGGTTGTCTCACTTATTTAGAAAGAACCAAGAGCTTATACTTCGTTTGACAATAACCAACTGGCCAAATGTAAGTCTTTCGAAGGGGTTGTTTCTCGTTTCCGGAGCAGAGATACCTGTGAACAACACGATCTTCCTCCCCCCCAAACACACACACTCACATGAAAAAACCACCCTCTTCCGCTCAATTACGCCATTCCCAAACGCGATTATTATTTGTGAATTAATATTTTCCACATTTCCTGCCACTTCAAAATCCGTGGGAATGGCGGCCACAGAAGAAGCGCACCTCTGGGCTGGAGAAATCACATGGAACAACTCGTCTATTGTTTATCAAACCAGTGATGCACAATGGTGAGCGAATGAATGAGCGGAACAACAGGCGAGGAGTGTCCTCTTCGAGCACTTCTTCACAACTGGTTTGAGAACCACTTGTAAGCAAGCGCGACGCTCGCCGCCAAGGAAAACCAAGTCCAAAAACGCTCGCTCGGCAGGGCTCGGTACGACCTCAATGTTGTTTTAGTGAAACATTAAAATTCATTCCTTCATTTTTCAAAAGTCATATCAGGTGACTTATGGTGTGTGTGGTAGCACTTTCGCCTAGGGCATAAATGCATTCTATGAGAACAAAAAATATTTCCTTGTCTTTTTTTGACACCCCAAGGCAAGATTGATCAAACCAATGACCTTGTTAATGGGGGTGTAATTAAAGACAGGGATGCCGAAAGATCCCTTCGAGGTTTCATCGGTCTTCTATTATGTCAACACTGACTCTTGGTAATTCATCATTGGTATGGACTAATGCCAAGACGTCGTAAACAAAAACAGTTAAATGTGGTTAAGGTTTAATGTTTCCTAACTCCAAAGGATAGTCCCAGCCGCAAAATTGGATGGACAGCAATTGTAACCAAAAGGTAAATTGGAAAATCTTGACAAATTTATGTATCTGGACTAAAGGTACGTTTCTCATCTGATACGTTTAGCTCTACAATCAAAGTTTGATTGGATTCACTAACTTTATTAGACTCGCCTCATTCATGTCCCAACATTACTATATGGTGTGCTGTCTCCTTCAGAGAGATGCATTTCTAATATTGCTTAAGAGCTCGTTCAACAATATTCGGTCAATATTATACTATTATCATAACGAAGATCTGAAGTCATACCTATTGCATTGCAAATTGGAAAGCATCATTTATATATATAAATAAACCTACTCTTTTAAGTGCAAGCTATATTTGGCCTCAATTTGGAACCTCACATTAATTTGTCATTTAACCGTAGCTTTCCGAAATCTAACTAAATTTAATACAAGATAGTAGATAATACGACCCCCTCAAAGACCTCGGACGAAGTGAATTGAAGTTGCGTGCATTAGAGCTTTGTCCGCTGAGTGTCAGGAGCGAAATTGCAGATACGACTCGCTACTGGACCATTGTTTCTCCAATTCGTTAAAAGCACTGGAGGGCGACATTATCCACACATTCTCTCGCCATTGTGTTACTTTTTCCATATTCAAAGTACAAACGAACATCCACGAGAAGCGGTGGTAGCGGTGATAATTCAAAGAGAAATTCAAAGAAATCTTGGGCGTCATGGTAAAAGCCCTCAGGGGATAAAAACAGAGTTGTTAGAACTCCTACAGTTTTCGGGGCTAGTCTCAAAAAGCTTCGAAATTTGGACTGATTGTGTCCTGAAAATCGGCCAGTCATTAATATCTAAACGGTAAGCAATCGAGAATGTGCTTTTTCCACAGGAGTCATTAATTTCGAGCTTCGAAGTGCTCACGATGATGGTTCCTACATATCTATTCGACAAAACTTTCATGTAAACATTAAATATGAGACCATCATTAACCACGTTGAAGGACACATTGATATGAAATATCTTTCGAGCTTAGCTTCGTATTCAGGAAGGAAGCAAAGAAAAGTTTCTACCAAAATTCCGAGCCTCTAATCAACATTGAATTCAATACGAACGTGTCCGAAATTCGTCGAATAACAAACACAATCCAACAAAGAACAATTGGTTTCGTCAATGTTCATGACATTGAAAAGCATGACATTTTTCCTCCAAAATACGATTCAAAAATATTTGCCTTGGTGGTTTTGGGCCTCCGTATACTTAGTGTGCTTGATGATGATTGTGAATTATGATAATTTATCGAGGCCAGAAGGCCTCAATTTGCCGACGGGTCTGCCAAAATAGGTGGTAGATTTGTTGTGGACGCCTTCCTATGTGACCCAGCCGACATTGCATTGATTGTTGACCACACCCTCGGGTGAAATAGGGTCTTTTGCCACATGCTATAAATCATGTTGTGTCAATTACCATGTCAGAAGATAAAGAGGTCTTTACCAATTAGACACAGGTCGAGACAGTTGCAAATTCTGACAGTTCAAACCTTAAATAGCCTCATAGTGCATGCACGACGGCTTCTCTTTTTTATCATAAAATGAATCTCTCAAGGGGAGCTAGATTTGATATGAGACTTCTTTGAGGGGAAAGATTGCTTTTTCTCGATTGGTGTTCACATGGTATTTTTCTTTGACTAATGCAAACAAAATGGACGAGGGAGTCCCACAGGGGAGATTGGGTGGTCCACTAAAAATTCCAAATCGTTTTTCAATCCAACAAAAACCGAACTTTAGACTTCCAGACCGATGAATTCTCAGTAACGTGCTTCCTTTAAATATTATCATGGAAGATTAAGCTAAATTAGGTCATGCCCTGCCTTGATTTTTTTGGACTGAACGGAGAAGAGATGGGGGGGGGAAGGCAAGAGGTGAATATCATCAACAGGTTTCGTTGCCAAATGACATCAACCTTCTCAAAGATCTCTCTTTTCTTTCCATCTGATAACGATGAACTTGGTGGAAGTTGGTTCATCTCTCCAACTGTAAAAGTACTCCAGCCAGGTAGGACCTTGTCCATCAGCTGACCACCTAATGATCGATTCAAATAAAAGGTTGAAAGGAAAAAATAATTCTGCCTATCTCTTCTTACCATTACTTTGGTGATTTCATCTATCAAATTAAAATATAAGACGAGTATTCAAGCGTACGGGTATATGCAACGGTGAAATAGTTCGACTTGAAGTGGAATGAAATGAATTTGAACGCGGTTGGTTTTAGGTTGTGATTTTGTGGAAGTCCCGCATTCCTAAGTTTCGAGCTGAGATCGACGAAATAGGCCTGTTAACTCTTCTCATTCATGGCTTTGGGCGAGATGGTTGCCAAGCCAAATGGTCTGCTCTTTCCTCTCTTCGGTGCGACGAGTGCTGAGCAAGTTCATCGCCCCAAATGGTTTCCAATGAAAAAGAGATGCGCAAAACAGAGGAGAACGAGAAAGAGAGACAGAGCGACAAGAGGTAGCCTTGTCGGTGCATTGACCCAAACCGGAATGCGTGTTAAAATACAATTAAAGAATCGAAAGGTCTTCTTAATGGGCCAAAATGAAGCACAATGCATCTAAAAGTAGTGGCACTTCCTCCAACTCAAATCTTTCCTCGACTTTAAATTTAAAAAATATAACATTAACACCCCCTAGTCTTTTATCCTACCAGAGGAAATTTTGTTTGTAAGAAAACATGTGGCAGTTTCTTATTGGCTGTCATTACATTCAAAAAAAATTACGCAAGTGTATTTTCGGCTTTCATGTTAAAATATGATAAGTATTGAGAGGAACCTCCTCTAACTGGGAGCTGCTATCTTACTTGCGGAGTCAAACTTGTTATTATTTCTAAACATGAACAAAAAAAAACCAAAAGGGGCTAACAATTTGGTTTGCATTTATGTCCACACAGAGTGCTCTAATAGATTCCAGTTTTACGCTAGTTGATGGTTGGTCCAAGCTCGTCCATCTCTTTAGGGGAAAGCTTGAAATAAAGTGACAAACGTTTCTCACTAGATAGTGACAATGGGATCTTGTGCTTTAAGGGACATTCTCACCGACCAGTTCATCTCAGAATCAAGTGTGAGGTACGGTACAGTGTCTATGAAAAGACCGACCTTTTCATACGATAGGCATGGAGAACGAGGGGTCGCCGGGGTTGACAGCTCAGATCTCATAAAATAGATCCTCTTGAGCCGGGGCAAAAAACTGAAACGATGGTCTTCAAAATACACACTTGGTTGGTCTACGTGAAGAATGCTCATCTGTATAGTAATGGTCCACCCATAAGCACAATGTGCACGCAAATTGCGATGACTAGGCACAGGATTAATTGCCCGCTGCCCCGTGTTGAGTGCTTGCCATTTATCTGACATTGAATTGAGCCTCCCCTCCATTGAAAAGTGATCTGCTTAATATGAAGCTCTGGAGCGAAAGAACACGAGCCATGCGAAGATGAACTCACTCATCCAACGATGTGAACCCGAGGTGGATTAGCATCTTTGCTCAGTATGCCCGTTCAGCAGGAATTATTTCTATGGTGGTAGGTATAGACCACATTTTGAAGTGAATCGTGACTTAACCAACGCATGATCCATCTGAAAGATCCATCACTCCACGTTGGAGGCAACATCGACAACAGTGAACTTTCAATATGAAGATCAATTTTGTGACAAGATCTCGAACACCCCCGGTTCTGAATACCAAAAGCGCTTGGAGGTTTTCGGAAACCTCCTTTCTATGGTCCATGGTTGGAATGGCTCTGAGGTTTTTGAATTGCTCAAAAAGTGCCATCAAGGAACTTGAGGTTTGATGCCTCACAGGCATTAATTATGCCAGAATTTCTGGTGTTTAATGGTTTTGGTGACATTGAGATTATGCGATGAACGATTAGGATACAACCACAATCAACAAACAAACACTCAAATTCTATGTAGACTTGACAAGAAATACAAACTGCCTCACAAGATTACACCTGTGACCTTAGAACAAAATGGTCAAACGATATGGACATCCTCTTCATTAGTTTACGTGTGGGTCTTCCAGAACTCCTATGAGTGAGAGGAACATGAGGCAGCGTCTAATGAGCCTTAAAATAGGACTTTAGGTAGTCGGAAAATGTACTAACGATGCGTCAAAAGGGAAGGGATCTGATAAAACAACACAGTACACATCCGTTCCAACTATATCTAGCTCCACTTCTTCTGAGGAAGTACAAGTATTTAACGACAAGACTTAAGATGCTTTTCTTTACTTTCAGACGTTACATTCTCGGGTACTTCCTTCTTTACGGATATGAAATGATTTACTTTTCAAGTTCTCCCTATAACCCAAATAATTTTGTAAATAATAACTATTTATTATTTATTTATTTATCTTGACTTTTACTACGTGATTGGAAAGAAATCGTTATTTACTTTTGGCTTCGTTGGGGCAACAAATACATTTCCTCCGGTCCATTGGCCATCTCACTTCGTATTTTGAGGCTTGTAACTACGTGGATAACATATCACAAAATGCTTCAGTAACCCGAGAAAGGAGCGCAGAGACTAGGTTACCTCGTTTAATAAAAATTGCTTTGTCAGATATCCTCCTTCTTACTTGATGTAAAACCCCGTGCATGCTTTAACAAAATATTGTCCAACCGCTTCGGCACTTCTGGACGTGTGGTCAAATTAGCAATCACTTCCCGTCAGTTTGACTGACTGGCATGGAGGATATTCAAAATCGAGTTCGAGGTTAATTTTGGATTCTCTTGGCCGGAAGGGACCATTAAAATGGAGTGAATCCCGTCTTCCTAGACAATGTCAAACCTATTTGGCCGGCTATTAGTCACTTCCGATTATTGAAAATGCAAAGGTACTTACTTACCTATGTCTCCTCGATGTGTGAGGCATTCCGTGGAGTCAAATTTCCGGAGATTTGGTTTGACCCGTCCCAAAGTGGCAGCTGAATAACCGGACGTCTCCTTCCTTCTCTTCCGTTTGGATTTCGGACTGGTTGGCGCGTTCTGCAGAAAATCCAAACTTTTGGCGCCACTTTTTGAATCACACTCCGCGCGCTTCTCCGACGGTTGAGCTTTAGTCCCATTTTTGGGACTTGAGTTGAGGGGTTCAATTTTTAGCAATTCGGGTTCTTTGTTGAGGTTGTGGGTGGAGAACCACTTCATTTTGATAAGTGAACAGATTTAGACTCTCCTCAGGTTGAGTAGGCACGACTTGAAGAATGACATTGCTGAACTGAAATAGAAGACAAACATTGCTTCTGTTAGTCATTCTGCTCTACGAGAGGCAACACGTTTAATTTAGTGGGCCTTCCTGAGATAACAAGGATCTAAGATCAAGTTGAGGTATTTCTCACCTGACAAGCTGGAATAGTTGGGAAAAGGTTGTCAAATGACTGGTGATAATTCCAAGAAATCAGGTTCATATTGGGGCAATCGCTGTTGGGGCAATTTTCAAAGTAGTACGAGGATATGCCACCAGAGAGCAGTGATCGAATCGTGTTTGCCATCTATTGGCTAAAAGGCAAATATGATCTCGACAATATTTTCTCGGCAAACGAAATATATTTATCACGCAACCTAAGTATTCACTGGATTTTAAATTTTTTGCTTTTGGGATGTTTCGCAGAACTTTACCCAAGCTGTCATTATTGCAAAGGTCTTAATATCAATGGCGGAACCCTTTTCCGCAATCAGATGCTACTCACAGAATTGACTAAGACTAGTAATCTATGATCAAGGTCTCACCTGAATCAGCTAATTAAGGACTCTATCTCGGGCAGGGTGAGCTATCTTGGAAATCTAGCTAACTTTGGACACCAAGAGAAAAAATGTCCAAAAATGTCCAAAAGTGGGCACAACGCGTTCAAAATGAAGTACAAATTATCCAAAGGCAGCTAATCAATCATAGATTTTCAATCAAGCTATTATTTTATCCAACCTACGTATGTATTCACGAACAAATGCAATGTGACACTATCTATGTATATACGTGAACAGTACGTAGCGAGGAAACTTGGAATTTTGACGACCCTGCAAAGCGCTTCAAGAGTCTTACTAAACTAGTTTGAGCAAATGTAGCATCATAAAGTTTTTGAGTCAAAAAGATCGAAAACGGAACTTTTTGGTTAAATAATAGATGGAAAAGATATGATGTAAAGAGAGATAACAAAATTTCTAGTAAACTGTTTTTTCATTCTTGACCACATCATTCTTTTATCCTTCAATCAATTTTTGTATATGATATTTAGACATACAGTTCGATACATTTTACAATCTGACATGACCAAGAGTTGCAATAAACAAAGCAAACAAACATAAATACAATACAAGAAGGGGATTTTGTAGGTATCCAATTTTGACTAAAATTAAGCACCGAAACTAAAAAAAACTTAGCAATCAAATTGCAAGTTACATTTCATATGTTTTTGGTTCAAGATATTTTTGTGTGTTTGAAGTGACGTATTATGCTCTCTTGAACAAACACAACTAATTATTCAAATAAAATGAAGTGTTCTAACGGATTGTCTGACAGTATGCACATTTGTAAAAGCCTTGTGAGCATGGTTAAAAACTACTTAATAAACATTAGAAGGACCATGGACAGTAAATGGAAACCATTTAAGACATGAAAGTTGTCTTGTTCAAACTTCAGTACTTGGGCAAAAAGTTATACACTTGATCTTTTTGATAAGGATCCAATAATAAATTGTCCAAGTTTATGAAAGCTCACCCTATGGTGGTTGAAGCATTGGTGCCTATTTCACTTTCCAGTTGTCCTCAAAAAATTATAATTTTGGTAAGTCAGACGAAATGGCAAAGGTATTTCACGACGTATTTTGGAATTGACACCATTGATTACCCATTTTTTTTTTAAATGAAATATCAGTTTAAAACTTGTTTTGCTTTTACTTTTGTAGTTTCGTGTATTTTGGACACTTTCGGGCACTCTTGCAAAAGGGTGGACAAAAGTGTTCAAAAATGATATGCCCACCCTGGTTCTGGACCTCATCTGGAATTTTGACCTCACATGTAATGCATCAGCTCAAGAGATCTTCATTTGCTTTCTATCTTCTTTTACCTAAGAAAAGGAGCAGATGTTTTTGTTCCTGCGACAATGCCTACACTTTCAGAGATCTATCTTTAGCATTAAGTCCTCAGAAGCAGATGCAACTATTCCCTCTGAATATTTTTGTTTCTAGGATCTGATCACAAAAAGCGAGTAGCTATTTACTCAAGAGTCGTAATTTTTTTGCTTGAAGTCTATAAAAATAGGTTTTTAAAGAAAGTCGATATGGCCGCTTCGGGTACCTTTCACGAGTATGCCTTTGCATGCTAAGGAGTTTGAAAAGTAAGCTTAAGCTTCTCTTCAAACAATCGAGCACTGGTGGCTAGTTTCCTTTGCGTTATTGAGAGGCAAGATTCTACCAATTCTACCCATAAAATCCGGTTTTTGTAAAAATTTGAATGTTCTAAGCCAATAGGATATGGCAGGCATTGTTCCTTGAAAGTTTAAATTTACCGTAAATTTTGGTGGAACAGACGCAAGGTAAAACTTTGCTTACAAAGCACTTCGGTTTATAGACACTTAGCATCATAGCATGGAATTTTATATTTTTACCCCACATGGAAACGATAGTAAAAGAACGAAATATATCTTAGCTTTGACATCTCGGTTAATACCTATGTGGTTATAAAACCTTTAAAGATTTTTAATCTTCTTTTATCCTTCTCTTCAGAGGTTTTAAGGTTATTCACCCTTACTAGAAATTTTGGTTCCTGATTAATAGAGACAGGCTAAAAATTATTGGGATTTTAGATTCAAGTGAAAGGGATATCAAAGGGCATATTAAGAACAAAATTGATAAGCTATTCAGTTGGGGTCACATTAACTTAAAGTATATCGTCTTTTAGGATCTTCTTGTTTCAAAACCTATTGCAACATTTGATGACAATTCCAACTACTGTAAATTTATGCAATGTGATGTGCTAAAAAGATTTGTTTCAAATATCAGTGGTAAAGTTATGGGTTTTTTACAAGGTGATTGAAGAGGTGCTGAGTTTAACATACTGTGCATATCTCATTGGCTGGGATGGGCAATTTTTTTTGTCACTAAAAACCACTTTTTTACACATTTGCACTTCTCACTTTTATTTGCACCTTTTTACTTTTAGTTTGCACTTTATTTTACACATTTGCCCTAAAACCGTTGTTTGGGTTGAGATCAGAACTTTCCAAGCTTTAGATTTGGTTTCAAGGTGTAAAACCAAAGGCTGCCGCCAAAATAAAGATATGAAAAGCTGAATGTTGAACAATTGACGTCAATTATCAAATTGTGGAGGCCAAAAGTAGTTCACTTTTGGTTGAGAAACAAGGGAAACAGAAATGAAAAGAGCCAGTATCAAGTGTAAAGAGACAAGCTAAGCAGGGCGCTAAGATAGTTCACCAGCCCCAAAAAACGCAAAATAGCTGCTTTCCTTACCTCCTGCAGGCCAACTATCTCCTCTATTTGAGGAAGAAAAATGTCAGTTTTCTTCAGTCATATCAATGTAGAAATTGGATTGCAGATCTGCTGATGGGAAAAGAGGAAAAAAAGTCTGGGGAAGCATTTCTTTACCTAATTCAAAGAAAGTATGTCAATTTGGTCCAAAATTCGGATTCGGATTTTTAAGAATGACCTTTTCAAATTCGTACTACTTTGAAAAATAGATTTGAAAACCCCTTCTTTTTTTATATAATTGGCATCCTTTATTACACTTTGTTGCCTTTTTTGCACAATTTTCTGCACATTTTAGGCTCATTTTTTGCACCTTTTTGTCTCTAAAGGGAAAGGCTTTGCTATTTTGCCCATTTTGCCCGTTCCTACTTATGGGATATTTCTTGATAGCTCCACGGGGATTCAAACAGGTTCCATAATTTGCAAACGGTCTCGGCCTTACTTTTCACGAATTCGATAAATTTATCTATTCCGGTCTTCGTCACACCTACCGAACAAAAGCGCAAGGGGATGTCTAAGGATCAGCATAGGTCTCTACGTAATCGATACATTTAACTGAAGTCCGAAAGTTAAAGAATGAAGATATAATCAATTGATTTCTCTGAAGCATATTGGCCCGAATTCGTGCCGTTTTCATTAATTTCTAAATACCTTTTTCGCCCGCCGAATACTTCACATTATTCACCTTAATGGAATAGAAACCACTCTAGGAGGATGTTTTGTCTTTATAACACCCGGAAAATTAAAACGCTCAAAAATGTCTATTCTTCAACATTGCGTATACCTTAAAAAAAGGTGAAATAACTTCTGGGCTCATTTTATCCAGCTATTTCGTCATTCTTGAGCATTGCAAGGACGCTCGTGTAACTATTTTACGACATCGTCCTTCACTGCGAAGTTTCGCAAAATTTGAAAAGGTTGCGCAGATCTAGGGATAGCCAGAACAGTTTTAGATTAATCATTATATCTGGTCCATAAGGGCAGTTTATCAAACTAGATAATCCCTCATTGCCAAATGCTTACAAATCTTCAACGCCCAATGCTGAATGACAGGCCCTTATTTACTCACTTCTCTGGACTAGACATGTGATATGAGTATGCACTGTAATGCATTTGTACTGGTCTCAATAAGTTAAGGAATAGTACAGTATAATCTCGTTATAAGAACTTCAGTTATAAGAACAATCATGACATACCAATTTCATTGGAGCCGATTTCTTATGAATGAAAAATGCCATTATCCTTCAAATCAATTGGGACAAACAACAAAAAATACACATTTCTTCAATTTCTTCGTATATTAAAATTCATGTGGGAGGATCAATATTACTTGGGATGATCAATATTACTTAAACACTCATTAGAGTCATAGGTCATTACTAGTGTCCATCCGAAAAAGCACAGTTCGGTAATGGGAACAATCCAGATTCATGAACCTTTGTTCATGATTTTTCGGAGGTTCCTACAACCGAATTTCATTGCATGCAGTTGAGCGGCATGGGTTGAGGCCTTGCATCCTCAAATACTACAACTTATCTTCGTGAGGTCCATGTTTCACCAAACATGTGCTGGATGGGTGTGTGGTAGCAAAGGGAAACTGAGATGAAACTTCAAATCCATTTGCAGTTACAAGGAACATGGCATCACTTAAAAACTATGTATGCTGTAGGCTCGAAAAAAGTACATCTAGTAGAGCCAGTTGAACAAGGTATTATAAAAATATTCTCCCCCTTCATGATGTGCTCCACAGCAAAATGGATTGGTTCTGAACAACTTGGCATCAGACTTCAGCGCCTTTAACATCTGCCTAACTTCCGAGTTACTAAAATGTAACTTAATAAGAAAGCAAAAGCCTAATCAGTAAAACTTATGAAAATACTTTTTTTCTACAGTTTTTTTTCTTCAAGAATAATTTGCCTGAACTGAAAAAAATCACATCAGCTGCGTCTCATGATTATGGCCCAAAATGCTTTAGAATCATTCTTTAGAATCACATGTTTTTTGCAAAAAAATATCTTTGATCATGAGTCAGTACAACAAAACAAGGTTATTATTTAATCATTTTGATATAAGTTTATGATTCACCAATTCATACTCTTATAATTTCAGTTTTTTAATTGTGTTGAAACGGAGCTTGTATCAGACGCTATCACTTTGTAATCGAACACTTTGCTTCACTGGCTTCAAAAGCTTGACTCGATCATCATTAATTGACATGGTGTTTGTCCTGACCCTGAAGCTAAGTTTTAAACTCGTCGCCCAAGACCACATACCGTCTCTCTTTTGAAAATTAAATCCTGATTAGTTTGTCAAAACCGGCATTTATTAATGTCCCTTACACTCTTGACTGATTAATCAATTTGCACAACGAAATTCGACTAAAAAGCAAAGAAGGATACAGTACGAAGAGATGAATAGAAATGAATCCAACTTATTTTTTTCGGCGCAAAACTACGAGCAGCCAAGCTTATTGTTGTTTTGGATACTTCAAAGAGCATTCGCTCAAGGAATTTTCTTTGAATTTCCATCCTAGTGTTCAATTGTTTTCTTCAAGTAGAGTTTGAAAACACATAGCAAAAGGACAAACATTCTCATGGGAGCATTCAGTTTATATCTGCTCAGCGTAGTGTAAAAGAGATAATTCAAATGAACCTAAAATTATTGGTGTTTTCTCTTTTTCTTGTTTAAGCATATTTTCGAAACCAGATTGATCCTGTCCCCCAAAAAGTTTGATCCCCGACGTTAGTCAACGAAATGTTAATCAATTCTAAAAGAAGTAACGTCAGGTTATTTTGTGAAGAGTCGAGGTTGGGCCTCGACTAACTTCTGCTCACCCAATGAATCTCGTTGTTTTTTCAATCCAAGTCTTGCGACGCCAAATTTCAGATGCAAGGTAGAAATTGATGGTCCTTGATCAATCGAGTACTTAAATCATGGTTAGTCAACACAATATAAGTATATATATATGTTTACACTACTACAGGGCACGGGCAACATCACCACTGGACAGGGACGGTAGTGGGGAAAATGAATAGTTTCATTTTGATCATTGATCATTCATGGATCATTCAATCAAATGAATTTCCCTTCATCCGAGTTGACTCAGTTGTAGACTCAGAAACCATCGGTCAGTTTTGATCTCAGTCCAACGTCTGTGCCAAAAGTTATGAGTTGAGATTCCGAAAAATTTGATTAGATTACTAAACATTAACTTTAAAGAATTTGCCATTTTGGGGCATTTTTAAAGATTCAGGTGTTTTTTTCCGAAATTTTCCCCCCAAAATGAACGGCTTTGGTTTCAAATTATCCTAAAATTGGATGCTTCTTTATCGGAAGTTTGGCACCTAAAAACGTCGGTAATGCATCTTGGCGTAATTCGTGCATCTTAATACTTAGAGAAGTCATTTGTTATGTACCTATTGGGTTAGGAAAATTAGCCCTGCCTTCAGCTGTTATGTCCCAATGGACACACCCTGAATGCTATATAAACCGAGACAGAACATTTCATGTCGATTCTATTGCAGATCAAAATACGGAGTGTCATCTAAAGACAGAGAGAGAGAAAAGCAGAAAAAAGAGATACATAGAAAGAGAGTACGACTGTTACCTATACACATATGTATCCAATACAAGTACACACCACCAGTGTTTCATCTTTTGTTCCAATTCTGATCTCTGTTTGAAAAACTTCAAACACATAACCTCTGTCAATGGTTTTTGACTTGGCATTGCATGTATCCAAATTCAGCAAGATGTTTTAAAGCGAATAGAAGAGCAAAATATAAAAAAAAGACTCATTTCCCAAAGGCCAAACTAGTTAATGGTAGGAACTCTGTCAATCAAACTAAATGGACAGGTGACAAAATGTATCAAACTCATAGACATAACATTTCCAGTAGCGGTTAAGAAGCCCTGAAAAATGATCATTTAAGAGTCTAACTTCGTAGTAGTTGAAATTTAATTAAGAAGTTTGTGGTAAAGCTTCCAAAAGCAAATTTGAGATTTAGTGATAGTCAAGATTATCGTGCAAAGGCCCTGTTTTTAATAGTAGCAAAAATTTGGCCTTAATGGCATTATTTTGCGAACAAGCCGACCCTAGCACCCCAAACCAAACCAAAAAAAAATATAAATATTATTAAGGTCAGGTTAAAAGAACGATAATTCCAAAATCGAAGCCCCTATTTTGAATCTATTTTCTTGGAATTGTATATCGGCAACAATGCAATGATAAGAGGATGTAGGTTTCACCGAATACGTATCAAGGATATCCAGAAGCTTAGTTTCCTACAATAATCACAGAACGATTGAACTTAACGACACGTGTAAATTCATTGGGATGATCGGGCGATAATTCCACGAGGCTCCAAACAGGTTCCAATGTCTCGTCAAATTTGTAAACGGTATAGGTCTCGCTTTCCTCATACAGAGCTCTAATCACAAACAAAACTCCTCGGAGCCAAAATATAGTCGCGAAACGAATCGTCTCTGGAAACTCCCATTGTGGCATCTCCTTCCAGTCCCTGGTTTCTAAGTTCAGCACGTAGACCTTTGACTGATATTCCGGACTAGGTCCAGGGCAATACCCACCCAAGCAAAGGATCATTCTGGTTCCATTTTGAGCCGTCAGATCAGTGCACGTGATCCCGAAAATGGGACAAGCGGTCAGACCAATATCGGATACATCTCCAGTCAACACATTAAACTCGTTGACGTCTCTCACGGCTGACACAAGTCGGGCAGAAGTCAGGGAACCACCCACAGCCAGGACAGTCCTGTTTGAGACTTTTGCGAGGCCTTCATGATAGCGTCCTAAATAGTTGGACCCTGTGAACCACCGGCCGGACTCGCTCATGTACTCGGAAATCTGATGAGGGTCTAACGACACAAGATTCAAAATGAGCATCTCGAAAGGCTCGAACGGCTCGATATTCTCACTTACAATTGACTGAACCAATTTGTTGGACTGCATTGAATCCACCCAAGATCCACCAAGTGCGATCTAGTTTGATCATATCACGAATTTCGGCGTGCGGATGGTTCATCGAGGGCATTGGGATCCACTTGTCCGTTCCAAAATACCATCGGTAGCAAGATTTCAATATGTTATGGCACAAATGAAAACCCCACGAAAAATCCATTAATGAAATACCACGACCCATAGGTGCGTCAGGCAAAATCATTCGCATACCTTGGAGTGGAGAATCACTCGGGATGAATTCGTGAAAGCCATCAGCTCCGTAAAGTATGGCACTTTCAACTAGGAAATAATGGAAGTAGTCAAGACACAGACTTTCACTTTTAAGAGAAGCCAAGCACCTTGTTGAATAAATTTCTCCCGTATAAAAACACTCGTTCCATTGGATCTGGTGGCCACAGGTAAAATCTGATTCCCCTCCAATAAATAACAAGATTGATTTATTATTTGAAATCCCGGACAGTCACTCCACATGCACTTCATTGCACATAAAGCTTCATTTCTGTAACATTTGCTGGATATTTTGTATTTTATGCGCAAGTGTCACCAAATTTCGATGAGTACATTTTTTAGGATGAACTTATGAAGACCATGATTTTGATCTAACATTAATTATTATGACATGTTTTGTTTGATTTTTCGACGATGTTATCATGCTTTTTGACTTCTGGTCGAACTTGTTCGAGTATTGTTTATTCTGATGTATTAAAGACGGACCAGCAAGTTACATTTTCAAGAGTCTCTCACTAAAAAGGCAGACAAAAATCTCAGGCAATATCAGAATCAGTAACGGTCATCAATGCAATCAAATTGATGGTTGATTAAGTGTTAAACTCACCCGATACCCATGTCCATGCATTGTATGGTCAAACCTCCGTCAATTTTTATTTGGGCATAAGAATGGAAATGAGCCACCAAATGATTAACGTGTATCAAGAAAAGTAAGAACCTAACGAGAAGAACGTTTTTGGTCATACTTGCTCAAAAGTTTTGAGTCGAATAGAGTAATGTGACCACATACGCATGTCGTGCTTTCTACTTTCAGGAGTCCTTACTCTTAGGCAACATAAAGCAGTACTACTACTGTAATGTGGGTAATGCTGACTAATTTTGAGAGTCGCTTGAATTCCTATTCCTCTTACTAATTACGAAATTATTAGACCTAGGAAAAGAATTTAAAAACCAAAAGCAAAGGTTTTTACCTTTTCGGCCACATTTTGGACGAAATGCCCAAAACGTCGTTTTTCGGGGAAAAAAAATCCCTTTTTTGTACTCTCTTTGGCATTAAGCTCATTTGTTGAAAAAAATGTGAAATGTGGTTCTAAATATGAGCAACCCTTTTGATGAGATAAAAAAAATGGCCCTCTCACCCCATATCCAAAACTGACTTAATTGACAAAAAATCTCACGACACTCAACTTCTTGTTTACTTTACGAAAACATGCTTTTGTTTAATTGCTTTGATTTTTTTTTAACAAATGAGAAAATACATCATCCTTTGAGTACGTTTTTAACAAATTTTACATTTTTATCTTACCTCTTTGAACAAAGTTTACTGTTTTTTCACCTTTCTTATGACTGATTTTGCAACCTTTTTCACCTTTTAGTTACTATTAAAAGACAACTTCGAGGCATTTTGAAATAATGAAATGCATTGAAACCGTTGGTAATTGGTTCAATATTTTGCAAAATTAGTTTCATGATATCCTTTTATGTGTGTTTTTGCTTTTAAACAGGCTTGTATCTTTGGGCTAAAGATTTTTTTTTACTGTGAAAAAATTATTTCGTGCTTTCAAAGAATTTTTTCAAGTGATTATTTGGCCCTCAAACAGATTTTTTTTCCCAAGCCCTCCTCAACAGCCATGAGTTGTCATGTCGGGTCAATCACTCTAAAATTAGTATCTTAATACAAAGGCTTCACCAAGGGTCAGAGCCCAATTGCTTCTAAAAGTTAGGCAACAGAAACCTTGAATGGCAATTTTGTTCTAAGTTTGTTTGAGTGCCTTGATGAAGTTAACTAATAAGTAATGACGAACGATTGGTTAGCCTAGAGGGCTTGTCACTAGCCCTCTAGGTTAGCCCAAAGCACTGGATTACGTGGTGGCGACGTACTCTCTGCCGTTTTTCGCCCCCTTCAGGCACTCATACCAATTCAGACATGTTTATAGAATAATAAACTAGCCAGAGAGACCATATATTCCGCTTACGCGCCCATTTTGAACCTTTTGTCTCAACTTTACGAGAAGGAGGGTGGAGGGGAATATTATGTATTATGATAACTGCTTTGCGCTATTTCATTAAAAATATGTTTCAAAATTTTCTTTGCGTTGATCGTTTGCCGTTGTTTTATGACAGCTGTTTGTAGACAATACTTGTAGGTGGTGGCGCGGGTGTCAGATGGCTCACTTTGTAATCCAGCACTTTAGACTGGAACAGGAACCACAAAATGAGCTGTCAAGTTCTTAGGAGACATTGTTCATAAGTATGACGCAAGGTTCACAGAACCTAATCAAGACAAAAGACAGTCAATCTAAGCTATTTATATTATCAGAGAATAATAAACTGGAACAATACATAAATCGCATGTATGAAATGTTGGCGTGCCACAATTTCTTACTTACCTTCCAATTCCCCATGTCAAGTAAAGGAAATGCAAGAAAACATGTAATGCAGCACCCTGATTTTGGGCGTTTTGTGGAGGGAGAATTTTGATAAAGTAAACATAAAAAATATTAATTCTTTTGGAGTAGTTTTGTCCTTGTACTAATATCTTGGTTTGATATCACAATACTGTTTGCTCTAACAAGCTGGGAAATTGAAAGAAGTGAGAAACTCAGTTTATGCCAGGTGAGGGTTGGTTATCATGTTTGTCTAACTTCTCCCTCCACAAGACACCCAAAGTCAGGGTGGCACACTTAATTTTTCCTTGAATTTCCTTTACTTCACATGGATAATTGCCGTCTAGACTATGTTACTTTCCAAAAGCGTTAAATTGAATTAAATGTACATTATGAACGCTTTTTCAGATTTTTCAGCTTGTGTTGTGGTGCATGGATTAACATAAAGTTTGAAGTTGCTCAAAAAGCAAAGAAACGTATCGACGTTAAAATATATTTTTGGTTCTATCCACTTTTACTCAGGCTGAAAAGGCTCCTTTATCTTTTTAGTCTTCTCTCTGGAGAAGAACTGGAACTCAAATTGGAAATTTGAGTGGTCCTTTTAGGAACTCACCCAGAGATTGAACCTCGCAATCAGCGGTAATCTCGTTATGGCATCTGAAGAGGTTACTCAGAAGTAGAAAAATCCTTCACAAACCAAAATTCAAGGGAATGGCTATCCATGGGTTTCCATTCTCCTTCGTTGCAAGTACATAGATCCAAAAAGTGAATGTAGCAAAGAGATTTTCTTTTCGTTCTGTACTCTAAAAGAATAAAAATTCAACATCTTTTGTCGGGCATAACTTTAACATATGTACCTACACACATTGAACTCCTTAAATTGGATGCAAGCTGAAGCAAAATGGGACGGTCATTTGTCTCAATACAAATTCCAAATTAAATGCCATCCCATCACGGGTCAACGGAATCAAACCTTAAATTGGATCGTCCAGGTAAACCCGTTCCAAATGAGGTGTCCTTCCTCGAAAAGCAACTCATTGAAAAGTGTTTTGCTCAAAATTAGTTGACCGTATCTCATTTGAAATGTACTTTTAAGCATCCGCCCCTGACTGCCCTAAGGTGGCAATGGAAATCACTAGACTCAAAGAGGCGTAATGAAAAACTTGGATAAAGTCATATGGAAGCTTGATGGCAGGCGCATATTCGTGTAAAAGCATATGTGTGCTTTTAAACCACTCATGGTCGAGAAAATTCATCCCCCTTAAAGAGTGAATTAATTTGCCCCTATGTGTCTGAACATTGAGATTTTTGTTCGCCCATTTCATCTTCTTTGGAAGGGGTTTTTGCATGTTCGTCGCTGATATGAAATTTGAAGTTTGAGCCCAGCTCTTGGCCAAACATTCTACTTTGAGACGAGTTAACTTACTTTTGAAGGCCAATGCCATTCAACAGCATCTATTTGAGATCAAAACATCTCTTATTTCGAACTTTTCTACTATCTTCATAGTTATGCTTCTGGTGTCCTGAATGCAATAGAAAACTTGCCTAATGTCCATACTGCCTCATAAAACATATATATAATCGAGCTCCAATACGATATCATATTGGGTTCGCATCAATTTCCGATTTCTTTCATGAGTCTCAGGGCCCATGGTAGATTAAAAGATTCAATTCATTCTTATCCCGCCCACCAGTTTCCTTTCGTTGATGGCCTACTATCGTCACCACTCGCTTCATTGTTGCCTTCATCCACTTTGGCTCGGATCCATTCATTTAACGGAGAAATAGCCATGATCAAAGTGGCAGACATGTATAAGTACAATGTATGCAAGCAATGGACAATCAAAAGAATATCGTTGAAAAATTCAACTACCTACTTAAGCTCATTTTACTCCGAAATCATCTTGAAAAGAAATGCAGTCGAGATAACGGAGCGATTGGTGGGTCGACAATGAATCGTTCATTGGAGCGTGTCAATTGATCTCTTTCTCGGTTTGCAAACCAACGAGCAGATTTGGGCGTTTCTCGCTTCCATCTCTCCGGGGTTGCTCCCACCATCATCGGGGGGGGCGGGGGGGCGGGAGGGGAGGAAGATGCCCTGGTTCTTGTTCATCTTCTTTTGATTCAGACAACAGAGATTGATGATGGCCGTGATTAAAGTGACTTCGAATCGGGCTTGTTCAATGCACTGAGTACCTTTACTCGCAAGGCTGACTGAACAAGCACACGTTACGAAATCGTTCGAAAGATTTCGTCTTTCAGCCCAATTTTGATGGATTGATTGGTGAAGAACAGACAAAAGAGCTGCATGTCGATGATTTATTTGGCTCTCTATTTTGAAATTGAAATCCCGGTTCAACCAATCTCACCGCTTGGCAGGAAAAAGTAGGCCCAATTCTGTGTTTATCTTTTTTAAGGACATTGCAAAAAGTTCTGGCTTTATTTGATCGCAATTTGCCAGGACAGAACAGGAAGGAGCTCTTCCTTGGTTGAAGATCCCACAAAAGAATCAATTTTACGTGTTTAAAGACTCTTCCGATGGTCTTGAAGTCTTCTGTCCAAGTCCAGAATTTGTCGTAATTGAGCACATCCCTCAACAGAGGAGTGCTTGGGTGCATTGTACATACGTATCTTGTTATTGCTTAAGGGTGTCGAAACAGAGCAAGGAAAATTGCTCTGCCCCAGAATTCGAGGTGTCACGTCTTCCGCAGATTGCTCTCTCGTTAATCTTGCCTCACACACTTTGACACCTGTGCATACCATAGGACACACTCAACGGGACATCAGAAGTGCTGGAGGGCTGATTCGACTCACTCAAGCAGTGTTGTAGTGTTCTGGTCATCAACAGTAAAATTTGGGAACATTATGATTATGTTCTGATTCCGGAACAAGTTAGCAATTGGGAATATGTGCACCTTCATAAATTTGAATATGTTAAAACTTAGTTTTTTGCTTCTACGTTTATGATGACAAATTTTGGCCTTTCAATCTCTAAATAGTAATGATTTGATTAATTTGTATTATTGACGCCAACTGTTTTAGAATGAGAAAATTGAGCTGAATTCATTCTGTTTCGTCCCCAAGTATTTACATGTTCTTTTCTTCGCCAAAGAGTCCGGAACTTACTGTTATGCGGGTATCTCTGTCCATGGAGCTTTAAAGCACGCATCTTTTTCCTTTTTAGGGTAAAGGTTATGGGTTATGACATATTTTGGATGCCTCGATTCTTCCATCCATTGATTGGCTTATCCAATTGTTTTCATTTTTTGCCTTCAGAGTGAAGTAATCCCGACGAACCAAGTGCAAGGTCAAGATCGCAATGACCTACTTCATGTCATCATCATCACCCCATCATCATCATTGTCGTTATCGTAATCCCTGAGTTCTCACGCTTCAGTTCCTTGAGCCAAAATCTTGAAGCAAAGAAATCATTTACTCAAGCCCAGCCACTCAAACTCCGATCTTTCAACTGATTGTTCAACAAAAAAGGTTTTCTTCAAAAGGGCACAAAAAATTCAAGTCTCATTTGCAATTCAGAATGCAACTTTACTTTGATCAAAGGTCGTTTTGTAAAACTTGTCACAAAACTTGTTACGATCCAAAACTAATTACAAACATACATCAAGTGAGGCATTGTTATCTTTCACTTTTTCAATAATCATTGAAAGCAAACTCCACTATACAAATCATATTATCCTAAAGGGTTAGCAACATACGTTTTACTTCAAGCGCTTATTAGCTAACGTATTTGAGGGTGCCATAAAGGAGGATTTCATCTCTCCATTGAAAAGGCCAGTTGGTTAAGTTAAACGGCGTTCAACGGAAGCCTTGTAACCTTGGTTTAACCCGCTCGCACACTTTATGTCATCAGGGAGAGAGGAAATCGCAAAACTGTATTCCCAGTAATCCTTGACAGCAAAAATGAGCAGGGGAGGGGAGGTTTTTTTTCTGTTGGGTTCGAAGTCTTTAATTTCACCATAACGAGCTTCCTCCATTTAAACTGTCGAGGGGCCAAGGAAACCCTGAACTTGAAAAGGGTACAAAAAGGGTACATTTTATTATGGTTATGTACTGAACACCGCGTGTGTAATTGTATGCAGGCATCCGACGGAACGGTGCTCATGAAGGAATAACGTTCTTAAAGATCCAAGAAGAGAATCTACTTTGAGCCAAGGGAGCTGTAAATTCATTTTACGGATGACGTTATGGTGAGAACCGATTCTGGATGGAGCATGATTCCGTGATTGGGAGTGATTTTTAAACCACTTCAATATGGCACCAACAACATCGGATCGACATGTAAAATATATACAAATACTGTGCGACTAACTAAGTGTTTTATGCGTTCCCTGTTTTGTTCGTTGAAGGCGGAAATTGCGTTTCTTCCAAACAAATTCTCATCTCAATTGACTTGTTCACATGACAGCCGATCTGCCCAGTGTAAACATGATGTTCGAGCCGAGATTGGTGATGGAACAACACCATCTTCCATAACCATCTCCATCCATTCCAGGGACACCAAGGACGGTAGTCGTACCGAAGTTATCTCAAACTCAAATGATTAGCACTTGGTCGCGTCCATCCTGCCCCTCGTCCATTGATATGGGATATCGAGTTCCAAACTCAGAGCAAAGACGAGCCAATCTCAGAGTGTTGTTTGTTACAACTACAAGTATATCATTGTGAAGCCACGTTGCCCGCCTTTCTGCGAGTCAGAGAGTGTGTGTGTGTGTGTGGCATGTGAATGGTGGGATAGTTCTCATTTGAGTTTATGATCTGGGATTGATTGAGGCGAGAATTCGCGTCATGGTGTTAGATGGTATGGATGCTTAAATTGGAGGGGGAGCCTGAGTGCGTGATTCTACAAACTGACTTGACGTGCACTACTACCGTATATATGGACGGTCACGTACGAATGTACCTATTACCAGTGGTCAGTATGTAGACCGTACGCAAAGGTGCAGAGCGATAAGGCGTTTGACTTCGATCAGTTTATGTAGAACCGAGAGTGAGAGGGGCACGAGAGACATCCTAAGCTAGAGGGCTTGAAACGAAGAAGCAGCATGTATTTTTGGCACTTGAGGATTGGCCAATTGAGAAATTTTAGAAAGAAAAGGAGGTTTTTCGTTCAGATACTACAGGAAATCATATTCATTGTAACGGTCTGTAAAAGGCGACATATTTGCTTGGCTTCAAAATCTCAATGGCAACAAAGCGAGTGCCTTAACCAACAAAGAAAAATATGGATCGCGTTATCATTATTATTTTTTTGTCCCAAGACAAGAATTGTTTGTACAAGGTATGTCTACATACTCACTATGACTTCATTTGGCCAGGATGAAATCCATTACAAAAGGTACCTTTTATAACTGTTCATAAATTGAACTGTAATAAATTGAACCAATTGGCGGATTTATGCAAACTTGAGAACAGGAGTCAAAACGCATTTCTCTTCTCTAAATAGAGCTCTCTGAGAGTTGGGTGGCAACTTGAACCCGGCTCTCATGATAATTATTCAGACAAGAATATCAAACCCCTGTATTAACACCATGTCATGCCTGGCAAAAAAATGCGTTTTTGACGCGCTTCCGCCTAAAGTCCGAGTTCGATATTCATGAACTCTCACACACACCAACACGCAGTAACAAGAAGAAACAAATTGACCGGCTAGCAGCTATAATTGGTGGGTTATCATGGCTCTAATAGCAGTCCCTCCCCATTATCATCGTCATTTGTCTTTGAAACTTTCAGCATTCCATGCATTGTTGTGCTCGTCGGAGCTCGAATTGTATCCTGTCCATCTTCGGAATTTGATCACGCAAGCAGAGTACACAGTACTAAATGTAGTGTATGTGTAAACCGGTATATCATCTCATCCAAATCCACCGTTTCGGAATTAACACACTAATGCCGTCATCCGCAATTGATATCGTTAATGAGTGCACTAAACATTTTTTGCTCTCCATATGCTTGCGTTTGGACTATAGATAGTTCCTTGTATTAAAGGCATTGTTTGTCTGCACAAATGAGTTGATCATTGACTGTCAATCTAAATTCTAATCAGTGTGGAATTTCGAGTCGTTGCACTTGGATGGACTTGCCTAAACGAACGATTAACGGAAGTCCCAGGATCTTCTTGGCAGGTTCTAATGCTGCACGTAGGTCTTGTCATATGCATATTGAAGTATTCAGGCCAAAATGATTTTGCAGTTTGAACCATTCCTACCCTGGATTGGCGAATGAACTAAATGCACAACGTATACATTACTAATGAAACATCAGCCTGCCTGTCCAAAAGAAAAAATGTGATAAAGTCAATTTTCTCCAAGTCAATGACAAAGACTTAGGCGGTGGCACATCTTTGCCAAGAGGCATTACATGGATTACGGGATAATTAATACACATCCCTGCTTACAGAGCTACGGTACGGAATGACCTCCAAATTGTTTGCTAATCAATGCAATGCCAATCCCAACGGGAAACAAAAGGGGGAGGATGGGAGCATTGGTGGCGGCAAAGACGAAAATGATGATGATGACGGTGACTACGGCGAGAAGTGATGCAATTTCTACATGACACGGGCCAATGTGTATCCTGCTATTTCCGACATCATTCATGGTAGGTACTACCACATACTTCATCCTCGAAGTTGGTACGCCAGGGATTCCCGCTCAAGGAGTTTCCTTTCCAACACTTGAGTACTTGGCGGTGCACTTTTAGCTCAACTTTTCATCCTGTCATAATTATTGACAAACCCCCCATCCAAGATGATGCATGATGTGTGTTCTCGTCCATTGGCAAAATGATTTTATTGCGATCCTTTCGGCATAACATGAGTTAGCGTAAATCTTTTGAACGTGTCCTCACCCCCCTAGGAAAGTTGTCAAAAGTGTAAACACGATATTGCTACGTGCAAAGGCACACGTTCTATAAGACAATTTTTATTTCAACTAATGCTTAAAGAACAAAACTCATTCGAGTTCTTTTGAGTGCCAATGGTTCAAGTAGTATCTGCTGACGCTACAAAATCGTTGGTCAGGGTTCCCACCGGAAACGAGAAACTAGGCCAACGATGGCCCTTCTTCTTCAGTTGGTCAAAAGACTCAAAAGGGGTTAGTTGAACTGAAGCGTTTCATAGAGGGTTCGAGGAAAGATGCTAAACTGACTGAAAAGTCATCGTTAGGACCACTTTCTGCTAGCGTCATTAATTAACTTTGGATTTGCCATCAGGCCGTGAAACCCGATTGTGGCATGTCGAGAGCGTGGTTTTTGCGGTGGGGGGAAAACTGATTCTCGGAAACCGCAGGAGAACGCGAGAACGCCAAGAACCGCCAAGTTGGATAAGTTTCATGGGGTCTTAATCGCAGTTCGTAAGTAATAATATCTTGTCTGGTTGTGACGATTTGAACTTGATGCTGGAGACGTATTTTTCTCCCCTTTGGTGAGATAATCATGGTGCACTTTGAGAGTCAATTGTCTTCAAACGAGGATATTTTCGTGGATCTCACGGAAATAGAACATGTTGGAAATTCTGTGTCTGATTATTAGAGATCACCTGGGAAATTGTCCGTGACCTTCAGCACCCCCTGCCATGTGGGAGATGGTAGAGCAAAGCACCACGAATTCGGAGACCTTACATTTTGGGGAAGACATTTGAGATTTGAACAAATCCCTATAATTGGCAATGGCTGATTCATTCACTCTGTATCACAATGGGGCATCATCCATCCAGGAAACGTCTGTCCAATGGAAACCGAGTCCAAATGCTCATTGTCGAAAAAGCCTCTTCCGACTTCCAAATCAGGTGGCCAGTCAACAACATCATCAACAACAACAACAACAGCAGCAACATCCTCATTGGCACATACTTTAAATCCATTCACAGAAAGTAAATCACGGAGTCTAAACCCACCTAGATGTGTTTCCTCCATTGTTATTTTGCCTAGCTGATATGATTTGCTTCCTTTTGTCCCATCCTGGATTACTGAGGTTGTCAGGGGAAATAACGCAAAAATGGTCAAATTTATATTGATGACAAACCGTCATCTAGTGGCCAACTTGACATAAGATCTATGCGTTGGGCTCGAGTTGGCCAATTCTTGAGGAGAGGGATATCGAATGGAATTTGAATGATAGCTCGCATGCCCGTTTGAAAGCCCCACCATAATTAATGGATTGATTTCCGGATGGTGACACTCATTATGGTCCACCACATGAGCCTGCGTCAGACCTGCTCAATGTCCAATGTAATCATGACCAAGACTTCAGGCACGCATCCCTTGATATCTGACATCGATTCCAACCCAAAGGCATTCGTTATTACTGCAGTAGGCATGTACCATTTAAAGACAGGAACTGTACAAGCTCAAACGTCTAGTCTCGATTGACACGGCTCAATCTAATATATTCCGATGGCACCTCCAGCAATCCATCAGGATTTCAGAGCACCTGGTTACGAAATCAACCTTCACCTTCCACATCCAAATCGAATCCAAAAGCTTCCAAAGAAAGAAGGCAGTTATGATCAATGGTTTTGAGTGCATGCAAGCCAACCATGAGCCCAAGTTGAGATCGACCAAAATTGGTTGGATGTCACTGGCTCCTTCAAAAGTTGTATGAAATGTGCTGAAATCTCCAGGAAGCTCATTTTGCATGACAATTCATATGGCCCCTTTGAATCGTTTTTGCAGGATAATCAAACAAATGTGGAATGGATGAATCAAGGAAGTATGGAGCGCTTGTTGGAGATAATTTACGAGGAACTCGGAAACCTCTTCTGACAATTACTATGCACTCACTCGCTCATTTGATCCTCTTCTTGATATTAAGTAATGAAGGATGCTATAAAGAGAAATTCAATTCAATTAGGATGTTAAGAGAAGACCTGGAATTTCGCCTCCGAGAACCAAGGTTTGTCTTCGACGCTTTTCAAGCAAAGCACTGAGTAATATCCTGAATAACACACTGAAAACTGGGCTGCGTCGTTCCAGACACAGTTACTGATTGCGGTGCTTTAATTTCCTAAAAGCCATCACAAGATATACTTTTTTTGCTTTTTAGCACGCTGAGGTCCACTTGGTCCAAAAGTTGAATGAGTTTGTTTGTCTATTCATCTAGAGTCAGCATTATATGGAGCAATAACCCGGTGTTTCAAATAAACTCATAGGGAAAAAAATCAAGTGAGAGAAAGCAGTGTTGTGTTACAAATTATATCTTCAAATCTATGCGTGTATTTATTTTGTATCTCTGATAAATACCCTACGACTAAAATATCCCTGTCACTAGAAACCACCAAGGGAGTTTGTCATTGTCATGTAGCAATGAAATAAGTTTATTGATTAAAGAATTGTTTTCAGACTGAGGAGCAGCTTTTATCTTAGATGAGACACGTGGTGGAGGCCAAACATCTGTCAGTTTCCAAATAAAGAAGCGAGGAAACTCTCGTTCCTCTCAAACATCTAATGAAGTGGAATGAATTAAAACACACACACACACGCACATACGCGCACACATTTGTAAGAAGTTCCTGAATTTCAATGCGCCAAGGCGGAGCACAATCATTTTTGTTACCACCACCACTTCTTCATCCTCAAACTCGACGACAACATCAACAACAGTAACAACATCGGAACAAGCGGCAATCCCATCCTCAATTTCTCATTGAATTTAATTCTCGCCAATGTGTGGTCGGAGCCTCATCTCACCCGTCAGATTCGTCAAGGCTACAGACACACAGATGAACCAAAAGTTGGCTTCGTCAAATACGTCGACGAGCTCATCTCACACAATCACAAAAAGGTGCTCGTTCAACAATGGGCGAAACAATCTCCCGGTGTTCGGTAACAACTCATCCAACATTCCCAATCGAAGACACCCGAACCACAAAACCTTCCAAGACGGGCAATGATGTCTGGGCTGCCACCCAGGAATTGGTCAACATGAGTTGAGAGGTTATCTAATGGATTAGACACCTCCTCGGGAGAGTGAATTTTGATATAACGTATTTGCACGAGACTGCACAAAAGGAGTATCTCTACTTTTTTCTGCTTCAAAGTCTTCCGTCCTTCAATTTGCTCATCCCGCTAATTAAAATGTACTGAGGCTTCAAGCCATTATAGATAAGAGCAAACATAACATGAAGGCTAGTTATAACCGGGAATCTTGTTAAGACTCAAGGTGAACATAAAAACACTTGACGAGTGGGCGAATAGGGAAACCACTTTACTCCCGAAATGTTCAGCATTTCGGCCCGAAAGAGCAGATAACACGTCTGACTGGAGGAAGGAAATATCCATTTCATAAAAACGAACTCTTTTTTTTCGATCCGATCCGGTCCAATTTCTCCCACGCTTCAATGTTGCGAGCATGCATGAGCAACAAAGGTAGATTTCAGTGGATTTCCTTCGGGAGTTTTAGGGTCTAGCGATCATAGAGTTAAAACCAAAAGAGGAGGCACGGAGGCCTCTTGTACGTATTTGGCTTCTCCATTGTTTTCAGACCAAAAATGTTTTCCATGAATCCTGAAGTATTACCTTAGCATTTGAGGGGACTTGGCTTAGTATTGTAAGTTACCAGATTTCAGTTTAACTCAGCGGGTCTAATGTTGTGCGAAGTGTGCTCCTCAATTGAATCAAAAGCTAAATGACGTGACGGTTGATTCTATTTTAAAAAAGCCCATCTAGAATGCCAAGCTCTATGGCTACTTCTCGTCCTGATAGATATATTAGAATCATGAAGACCGACCAATGTTGCCCAGCGGGATTCTGGCAGGCATTCAAAGGTAGGCGTGTGGTTTGGGGTGAAATCGGAAGGAAATTGACCATTTACTCATGAATGGAAAAAGCAATTCAAGGCACATTTTCTCAAGTTTATGCTGGACTGATCATCATGAAAGGAAGATCAATGCAATCCGTTGTGACCATGAATACCGGCTCAATGGCCATTTCTAGACGAGTTGACAAGGTCTTCTTCGGATCCAAAGCCAAGGTTTCGAACATTTATCATTTGCATTTAACTATCTGGATGGAGGTCTATCCCCCATTTCATCATCCGTTCCTCTTTTCCCCGGCTTTTTGTGGTCTGTCTCTTTGTTATGGGTTCACTTTTTTGCCGAGGATGAGAATTGCGTCGAGTGCCAGGTAAATTAAATAATTTGAAATATTTTGCCCAGAAATGAAAGTTTGAAAAAAAAACCATCTTTTTACAGGAAGATTATGCACCTTTTGACATTGAAATTGGCTCCCTGTACCCGTCATTTGCCAAGTTTATGGAGCAATACCAATTTGAACCGACGTCATTATGTCAAGAGGCGAAGTAAACACCGACAGTCTAACAAAATTATTCACTCACCCGTTGGATTCGTTTTTTTCCCAACACAATGAGACGACAAATCAACTATCACTAAACTCTCACTAATTGCCCACACCTTCAAGTTTCACGTCAACTTTGATTGATAATAAGATTAAGCTTCTTCGTTTTGTGTCCAAGAAGAATCGCTTCACCACTCCGGCACGTCCTCTCCCCAACTGAGGAATCGACTTCCGAACTGAGATCGAGGAATGTGTGGATTTTGGAAGACCTGGTCTCCAAGCGAGTGCGCGTACCCACCCACCAAAGAACCATCAAAGAACCACCACCGCTCCAGACTAAGCGAAATATGGAAACTGGATGGGATGTTTGGGAAGATGTTATTGGTGTAGGACATTAAAGAATAGTGCGAGATATGTCAGAAGTGAGTTAAAATCAAGATGTACCGTGAGGAATCATTAGAGGTGGGAATTGGTATTTGGTACTGCATGCAACTTCTTTGGACATTGATGAGAGGATAAGTCACGATCCTTACCCCTCACAGGTAAGGAATTATGGTAACCTGTTCAGACGTTGCCACTCTCCTATCAATTAAGTTGCAACGGACAAGTTTAAGAAGTGGTAAATCATTGACAGATGAAGGGGATTGATGACCACATAGTTGAAGATAACACTCACGAATACCCAAGATTTCCAACCTGCCTGATTCTTTTCCTCGTTCCATCTGGAGATGTTCTGTGGCATTAGTTTTGCGTCGTACTGATTTCAGGATTACTTAACATCCATAACTGTGACTATGCGAATATTTCTTGGCTGCATACTGTCCATACACAAGCATCAAGATCTGCACAAAGGTCGGTTCCGTAATCAACGTTTGGCATTTCTATGGCATCCAGGCATTGTTCCGTCATGCCACTTGGAGCATTTCGCCTGCGTCACTTCAAACGAAATGCTCGGCAGGGATCCTTTGGACGAGATCCCATGAGAAAATCCAGGCAAGCCCCTTGGTCGGCGTAGCGTACCACCCAATCAAGAGCTAGAGGCTCCTTCTGCCATTGAGTTGCGCCTGGTGGCTCTCAGTCTTGCCTTGCCTTTGGCAATCTCTCCTTGCCCCTGGGCACCAGGTGTTTTGTGTTGCGCTATTTTTGGTGCAGCTTCTCTCTCAAGTCTGCTTTGACACTGGATCATGGTTTCAGACATGTTTCAATGGATCTTATTGATGACAAGGATATTGCAGTGAATGTTTGGATATGAATCGGGAAACTCAATTATCCCATAGGCTTTCCAGTTCAAGACAAAGGTTAAGTGAATAAACTTGAATGGATCCGATCAATTTTGGGCGGCAACCGTGTGGGTGACCATTTTATTCGCTTTGTGGCAAAACTGATAAAAAAGTGGGCGATCTAAAAAAAAGCCGTTGTAAGCTCTGGATTTCTGGTGGCAGATATCTAGCGCAAGTGTAAACACTTCAAGTCACCCTCAGGAGGAGAAAGCCCGCGTTTAGCGCTTTCCTCTGTCTCTCTGTCTAACGAACCGATCTTCGAATGCTTCTTCAAGTCAAGTCTTGCATTGCTTCTCATGGCTTGTTCTTTTGAGACCCTCTGTTGTGGAACGTCCAATCTCATCTGGCTCCACGTGTTTTGAGACAAGGTAAGCACCAACGTGAATATTGAAGCGGATATGTATAATATTTAAATGCAAGTTGTTTAGCGGTTGATGCAATACTAGTTTTATGGCCAGCGACAGCTATGAGTTATGAAATTATTGTTCTGAGGTTCACGTGCTCATTATGAAGTAACCTGTGAGGGCGAGGACCTCTAATAATCTCTTACAAGACAGAACTTGGAACCTGTTACTCCATATCTTCCCTGCCTTGGCGCATCCCAGGATTTGGGAGTGCACGGAGGGTGAGAAGCCTATTTTTGGCCATGTGTCCCAAACCAGTTCTTGAGTAGTACTGCCTTCAGAAATAAAAGAACCACTTGTCTCTGCGACTTAAGGACACAAGATATGCCCCTGTGCATTCAATTCATAGAAATCAATTCTAAGTGTGTTGAGTGCTTGGCAGTTCATTCACAAGACTCAATTTGTTGAGTTTGGAGTGTAAGCGGGTAAGTGATCTGAAGTATTCAATTTCGCAGTAAGATTCAGGGAAATAGGTCATTAAAACGTGTGGCGATTGTGCTTGGGATCAGGTTGCACCCAAGGCACAGAGATTATCACCAGACAGACACCTTTGCTAACAAAGCATTAATTTCGCTCTGGTGCCAGTAATCTCTGACATTCATTTCAGTTCAAAGTCAGGGAGAGTGCCGAAAATACGAGCAAAATGAAAACCGACAAAATTGTTGATGTGGCCCCGGATGATCCGAAGAATTTTGTATACATCATCTTCTACTGGTTGGGGATTGGCACTTTGCTGCCTTGGAACTTCTTCATCTCCGTGAGCGAATACTGGAAGTACAAATTTCGCACGGTGAATGAGACCTACGATGCCGCCATGGACAATTCCACCTCCGGGATGGTTCTTAACGACTTCCAAATGTCGTGGTCGTCGCATTTGGCCGTGGCCTCCATGGTTCCCAATGTGACTATGCTATTGCTCAATGCCATGTTTGGTCATCGGTTTAGAACACAGCCTCGTCTCCTGGTCAGTTTGATCTTTGTCATCGTGTTGTTCATCGTGACCGTGACCATGACCAGGATCGATACGGATTCGTGGCAAGAAACCTTCTATTATGGGACTTTGGTCTCGGTCGTTATTATCAATATCAATGCTGCTATCTTTCAAGGTAATGAAAGAGAAACTCATGATGGAATGGAGTAATCTAACTATATGTAAAAAAAACGCTTTTGCCTTCGCAGGTGGACTGTTGGGCGTGGCGGGTAAATTTCCTCCCAAGTACATGGGTGGAGTATTCTCTGGACAAGCCTTGGGCGGGATATTCGCCTCCGGCACCAACATTGTACTCCTGGCGCTCGGCGCCAATGTTGTAGATGCGGCATTTTACGATTTTCTAATCGCCGTGATATTCTTGGGAACTGCTCTAGCTACGTACATGATGGTGACACGATCAGAATTCTTCCAGCATTTCGCCGATGAAAATTCGGCCAAAACAGTCATGAAACTACCCGAAGATGGCAAGCTCTTGAGTGAAGTCGAGACCGGCGTAGCAATCGTCCATCCCAAGTCGGTCAATCTCTGGTCTGTGTTTGTTCAGATCCTCTTCTATGCCATAGCGGTATTCTCAATTTTTACGGTAACCTTGGGCTGCTTCCCGAGTATCACGGTCTTGGTCGAGTCCTCGTATCAGGGGACCTCCTGGGGCGATACCTACTTTATCCCCGTGGCTTGCTTCTTACTCTTCAATGTGGGCGATTTCTTGGGACGAACCGCCGCGGAATTCCTCAAGTGGCCCAAGCCTGGTCGGATTGGGATGATCATCGTGCTGCTGATTGCCTTGGCCAGATTTGCCTTCATTCCCCTTTTTATCTTCTGCAATATCAACGACTCGAATAGACAAGTGTCCATGACGGTGTTTGGATCAGATCTAGCTTACATGCTCATCATGTCCTTGTTCTCAATGAGCAATGGCTACCTGGCTTCCATTTGTATGATCTCAGCCCCTCAATTGTTGAAAACGCCCGAGGAACAGCAGACTGCGGCCTCCCTCATGGTGGCCTTATTAGGCCTGGGTCTCGGCTGCGGATCATTTGTTTCTAACTTCTTTGTTAAACTTGTTTAGAAGCCCACTCCCCCAAACTATTTATGAAGAATAAATGTAAATAAGAGTGATTTTTAAAGATCTGTCTACTCGTATTCATACTCATCGCTCTTGACCTTCGCCAATCAAGCTAACATGAGACATTCACAATCACTAGAGTTTTCGGGGATGAGAGGGATCAAAGTCGAACTGGTGATTTGCTCACTGACTAAACATGAGTGCGCTTCAGTGGATATGCTGACTCGAGGGAGATTGAACGAATCAGTAGAGCTTTTAACCGTGGTCAGATGCTCAGCATCCTATTTCCTGTGAATACAATTTATATCTGAATTATTTACTCGAAGCAGGTTGCCTTCCAAGGTTCCACCAAGCAGATCCTGCATGCAGCAACAGTTGTGTCTGCATCTTCGAGTGTCTCATTGATTGTGACGTCATTCCGCTCAACAACATCGTCCGTGACTGTGAAGTTGCATGGGACACTCCTTGAAAGTCCGGATTGCGTTGAAATAGAACATGGTCCAAGTTGAGAATTGAGACAGCAAGACTCTTGATAACCCAACATGGAATGGAACACGTGGTTAAACGCCTTGGCCTTCTTGGTGTTGGCCTTGATGGTGGCTGGCAAATTGTCACCTGTGATCAAGTTCTACATCAAGCAAACGTTTATCGTGGTAAGCTTGGTCATGACGGGAGCCTTGTCCATACCCTATGGACTGCTCAACTTCCGTGATCCGCACAAGATCCAAAAATTCACAGCTTGGGTCCTCAAACCCGCTAGTTGGATTTTGGGTGTGGATTGGCATATCCACTTCAAGAGCCCACATGACCAGACCAAATCCCACATGTTCGTGTGCAATCATCAGTCCGCTTTGGACGTGATCGGAATGCTCCAGGTAATCGATAAGCAGACGGGTCAATTCCCACGCCTAAGAATTAATCCAACTTCAAATTTGTCATCCCGTTGCAGTTGTGGCCTTTGATAATGCCGTGTTTCACAACGGCCAAGAAGGAGTTGAAATATGCAGGACCTTTCGGCCTCATTCTCTACTTATGCGGCACGATCTTCGTCGACCGCATGTCTTCGGAAAAGGGCCGGAAAGCCGTGAACGAGGCTGGTCAGATGGCTCGGGAAACCGGCTCCTCGATTTGGGTGTTCCCTGAGGGGACCCGCAATCACAAACGCGATGGCTCCATGCTGCCTTTCAAGAAAGGAGCCTTTCACGTGGCAGTCGTGTCTCGCTTGCCCGTAGTGCCTGTCATCATGTCCGAATATGATTTCTATGACACGAATCGCAAATTCTTCCGCAGTGGCCACGCTCACATCACGGTCTTAGATCCCATTCCCATTGAGGACTACCCCGCGGAGGATCCCACGAGTGTGGCACGATTGCTGGAGAAATCGCGGGAAATCATGCTGGAGGCCATTGGAAATAACAATAAGAAGCATCATTGAGCATCGCTTGGCGTGTTTGGCATTGAATTGGGCGGATTCCACTGAGTGCAACTGATTACGACATGAATTTGATGACATGATTGGCGGGTCGAATCTAAACACGGGTTACATGTTTAGAAGACTTGAAAGACCGACTTTTTGAGCCAGGCCATGCAGACAATGACAGGACAGAGAGAAAGAAAGAAAGAAACCGAATGATTGCTTGTTCATCCATCGTCCATCGTCGTTGCCCCCGCCCCCTTGTTGACAGATGAATAAACTTGGAACGTTTTTTTACCACTTAACATCCGCAGGAGAACCTGTTTTGTTTGTCCAGGAATGGATAACTCGCGACCATGAGCACGTTTTTTATACTTAACAGCCAAGGTCAAGAAGGCTCAAAGAGACTTGACTTTTACTCTCGGAGACGTTCTGAATCCAAAAATTAAAGCATGCAACGCTTCACTTGCATTAACTATTCTTCATATACTGAAGTATTTGTCATTGAATTGCAGACCGGTGAACTCTCATTTGATTTCACCATGGAATTTGTTGAGACGTAAAGTGCTCAAAGTCAGAATGCTTACAATTGATTACAAATCCATCCCATGCATCCAAGGGCCGCGATTTAGCCACCCTGGTCAATTGTTTATTCTAAGTCCGAAAAAATTGCGGCACGCTCGGCACGCTCGGCACGCTACAACAACCGTGGTTGAACTTTGAACAGTCAGAAACGCCACTCATGCTACCTTGCAGCCACTTGAGCCCATTAACTTTGGATCCTTGCACATCAGATTATCAGATTGAGCATCTCGTGGTGATCCAGGACTTATTTGCAACTCTGTGGTAAGACCTTCCCTTGGCTGGGGTTCAAAGTCGAACTATTGAACAGGTTGACCAAGGTTTCAAAGACTTCCACGAATTCCTATGGGCAGTACCTTTTCATCTTAAGTTTTTTGAACATCGTTATTGTGATCATTTGATGGGCCTTTCATGAAAAGTGGGACTTTGTTAGAGAGTGTAGGCCCTAGAAGAGAGTTTCATCGGATTGGTCTCTGAACCTCTCCGTGATCAACTGTCATGACGTCATCAGGGGGAGATGTTTGGTAAGGAACTTGTTTAGGAACGTCGTCGTCTCAATCAAGCTAAATCCAGTTAGCCCTCGAAAAAGAGTCAATCCAGTTCGAAACTGGACTGGCAGAAGAGACCACCATGGCTTTGCGACAACTTCAACGGATCTTAGTCCCGGGTTTGGAGCGGCTTATGCCCGTGGCTTGGGCTTCCACAACCTCATCCCATGGGCAAAGTGGGGCCCAACCCGCCGCTCAATCCGCCACTCCGCCCAAGGTGGATTTTGACTGGACGGATGCCCTCAATTTGGAGTCCCGTCTAACCGACGAAGAAGTGATGGTGCGTGATGCGCTCCATGATTATTGCCAAGAGAAGCTCCTACCCCGTGTCATGATGGCCAATCGAAATGAGACCTTCCATCGGGAGATTATGAGCGAATTCGGCGCTTTGGGGGCCTTGGGTCCTACCATTCACGGCTACGGTTGTCCCGGCGTGTCCTCGGTGGCTTATGGACTGATTTCCCGAGAGGTGGAGCGCGTGGATTCATCCTATCGTTCCGCCATGTCCGTCCAATCCTCACTGGTTATGTATCCGATCTACGATTTTGGCACTGAAGCCCAGAAGGAGAAGTTCCTGCCCAAATTGGCCACGGGCGAGCTGGTGGGCTGTTTTGGCCTGACCGAGNTGTGGTAAGACCTTCCCTTGGCTGGGGTTCAAAGTCGAACTATTGAACAGGTTGACCAAGGTTTCAAAGACTTCCACGAATTCCTATGGGCAGTACCTTTTCATCTTAAGTTTTTTGAACATCGTTATTGTGATCATTTGATGGGCCTTTCATGAAAAGTGGGACTTTGTTAGAGAGTGTAGGCCCTAGAAGAGAGTTTCATCGGATTGGTCTCTGAACCTCTCCGTGATCAACTGTCATGACGTCATCAGGGGGAGATGTTTGGTAAGGAACTTGTTTAGGAACGTCGTCGTCTCAATCAAGCTAAATCCAGTTAGCCCTCGAAAAAGAGTCAATCCAGTTCGAAACTGGACTGGCAGAAGAGACCACCATGGCTTTGCGACAACTTCAACGGATCTTAGTCCCGGGTTTGGAGCGGCTTATGCCCGTGGCTTGGGCTTCCACAACCTCATCCCATGGGCAAAGTGGGGCCCAACCCGCCGCTCAATCCGCCACTCCGCCCAAGGTGGATTTTGACTGGACGGATGCCCTCAATTTGGAGTCCCGTCTAACCGACGAAGAAGTGATGGTGCGTGATGCGCTCCATGATTATTGCCAAGAGAAGCTCCTACCCCGTGTCATGATGGCCAATCGAAATGAGACCTTCCATCGGGAGATTATGAGCGAATTCGGCGCTTTGGGGGCCTTGGGTCCTACCATTCACGGCTACGGTTGTCCCGGCGTGTCCTCGGTGGCTTATGGACTGATTTCCCGAGAGGTGGAGCGCGTGGATTCATCCTATCGTTCCGCCATGTCCGTCCAATCCTCACTGGTTATGTATCCGATCTACGATTTTGGCACTGAAGCCCAGAAGGAGAAGTTCCTGCCCAAATTGGCCACGGGCGAGCTGGTGGGCTGTTTTGGCCTGACCGAGCCCAATCACGGCTCGGATCCCGCGGGCATGGAGACGAAAGCTCGTTATGAACCTTCGGAAGGGGTCTACATTTTAAGTGGCAGTAAGAACTGGATTACAAATTCGCCCATTGCCGACGTTTACATGATTTGGGCTCGCACGGACGACGGCATCCGGGGATTTATCCTCGAGAAAGGCATGAAAGGCCTCTCCGCCCCCAAGATTGAGGGCAAGTTTTCGCTTCGAGCCTCCACCACGGGTATGATCTTCATGGATGATGTGGTCGTGCCCGAGGCTAATATGCTACCTAAAGTCAAAGGTCTGCGCGGACCATTTAGTTGCCTGAATAACGCCCGTTATGGTATTTCGTGGGGCGTTTTGGGTGCGGCTGAATTCTGTCTAGCTTCTGCCCGTCAATATACCCTGGATCGGAAACAGTTTGGCAAACCCCTGGCCGCTAACCAACTGATTCAGAAGAAAATGGCGGATGCTTTGACCGAAATCAACTTGGGTTTACACTCGTGTCTCCAGCTAGGACGGTTGAAAGATGAAGGGAAATTGGTACCAGAGATGATCTCAATCTTGAAGCGAAATAATTGTGGGAAGTCATTGGAGATTGCTCGCAATTGTCGGGACATGCTCGGCGGCAACGGAATCTCGGATGAATATCACATCATTCGACATGTCATGAACCTGGAGGCTGTCAACACATACGAAGGAACCCACGATATTCACGCCTTGATCGTGGGTCGCGGGATCACTGGATTGGAGGCCTTTACTGGAAAATATGAACCATAAATCCATACATGAAGAATATTATTGAACCCCAATGTATATTTTTCTACCTTGAACAATATAAAGTCGGACCATCATCATCATCATCTCCTAGGTCGATAATCGTATAATATGTGCACATTTGTTAAAGATCTGATCAAATTTGCAAGGCCTATTTCTGGACTTTTTCTCCTGTAGATCATGAACGACACGGGTCTCTCTTTGGATCCCAATCCAATACACTTAGATTTGGACCTCCCGGCCATAAAGCTTGAACTGCTTCAGAAGTCTTTGGAATGCCAACAACGAGGCCTGTCACATTCCCACAAATGGTTGGCAGAGATTAATTATGCCTTAAGGTACATATTTCTGCTTGCTAACCTTGCATGCATACTAAAAAAACGCTTTTCAAAATTAGGTCAGTGTCTCTGCCGTCAGAGTTGGCGGCAAAAGCAACTTTGGGAGGCACTCCCAATGAGCACGACTTTGATCTCTACTTAATGGCCAAAAGCTATTTTGATGTGAAGGAATATGATCGATGTGCCCATTTCACGGCTAACTCAGACTCGTCAAAATTGCAATTTCTCCATCTGTACGCGAGATATCTATCCGGAGAGAAAAAGAAATTGGAAGATATGACTGACGCGGTTTCAACGCCGGAAAAGCTGCGCCTAAAGCATTTACGAGATTTGCGGGAAGAGATGGAAAAGCTGCACAATGAGGAGGTAAAACGTCAACCTTGCCAGAACGCAGCCATTTCATTATTAATCTGTTCTTTCCTCCGTAGAAGTTGGATGGTTATTGCCTTTATCTGTATGGAATAGTTCTGAAGAAGCTATCATTGAATTCCATGGCTCGAGATGTGATTTCTGAGGCTGTCCGTCAAGAGCCCTGCCATTGGGGTGCTTGGTTAGAGTTATCCGGACATATCACAGATCGAAATGAGATTGAGCATTTGGATCTGCCCGAACACTGGATGAAGCACTTCTTTCTAGCCCACACCTATCTGGAACTTCAGCTCAACGAGGACGCATTAGGAATATATTTCGGACTCCAAGCCCGTGGTCTTCAAGACTCAACTTACATTCTAGCCCAAGTAAATTTAAGCTACATTTCAACAATGGTTTCTCCAATCTAATCCCAACATCATTCATCCCTGAAGATAGCGATCATCTTCCATAATATGCGTCAAGTTGATCAAGCCGTTGAATATTTCCTCAAAGTGACCACCACGGATCCGTGTCGTTTGGATAATTTGGATACATACTCCAATCTCTTGTATGTCAAAGAGCATCGAGTGGATCTGGCTCACTTGGCTCATCGAGTTGCTCAAATCGATAAATATCGCCCGGAGACTTGTTGCATCATTGGAAACTACTATTCGTTACGCTCTCAACATGATAAAGCGGTCACATATTTCCAAAGGGCTTTAAAACTAAATCCAAACTATTTATCGGCTTGGACCCTAATGGGACACGAATTCATCGAGCTCAAAAACATTACTGCTGCCATACAGTGCTATCGACATGGAATTGGTAAGTTGCACCCACGCTGGACCAAATCCTATCTTGGTCAATAAATATCATTTCCATCTTTTCCTACGTAATAGAAGTTAGCAAGCGCGACTATCGTGCTTGGTATGGACTTGGACAAACCTATGAACTGTTGAAGATGTACTATTATTGCCTGTATTACTACAAAAAGGCTCAGGAACTCAGACCCACCGATTCCAGGATGCTTGTGGCCTTGGGAGGTGCCTACGAAAAACTAGAAAAGTTCCAGGTTTGTTGTTCCTTCGGGAATGGGGAATGAATCTTTTTGCCAAAATTCGATAATGAAAATATCCTTGATCATTTACCTTCTCCAGGATGCCAAAAAATGCTTTTGGAAAGCCCATTGTGTGGGCGATATTGAAGGTGGAATAGCGTTGCTCCATTTGGCTAAGCTCTTTGAACGTACGAGTGACACTGAGCAAGCGGCTGCGGCATATTTCCAATACATTCAGGATTCTGAGCAACAAGGCATTGGGGAACGAGATCAACAAGGACTGGCATTTAAGTTTTTAGCCCAATACTTCCTGGACAAAGGTAAGACAGGACAAAAAAGGAAACTGTTTGCAAAATTTGTTTTAACATGTTAAAGTTAGTGAACAGATACGAGTATTTGAGTATTGGGATCCGAACCCAACCAAGCCTTAGACCAGAATGAACTGTGTCACCTTTATACCCCACGGCTACTTGACTCCATTAAAGTAAATAAAGAAATCACTCTTCAAAATTAACATCAATGTGTTAAGAAATGCATTTTAATCATTGCCGAAAAGTGTGTCATATATTTTTCGTAACAATGCCGTTTACGTTGTATCTTATCAAGCTTTTTGACGCACGCGATAAATACTAAGTCTTTCAGGTTACCTTCTTGAACAAACAGAATAACCTTTATGTCGGGGATTCTCCCGAGTTTTGAGTCTGCAATCATTAACAACGTAACGAATCCCTCTAAAATATTCCTGAACAAAAAAAAATACTGACTTTGTTCGAAAAAGGGTCTCGAAAATCGTTCAAAAAATCCCACTGTTTTAAGCCGCGCTTTAAGAACAAATGAGAGGTGTACTTTATATTTACCTTATATGTTCAATATAGGTCAAAAATGCATGATGACTTTTTTAATCATTACGGTTTTCTTCTTTCACTGTACAAAGAGTTTTAAAAAGTATTTTGGTCGAATCAGCTCAATATCTTTTTTTTGTTTTGGTTTCACTGGCTTTATTAATGTGATGTATGGGAAGGTAATCCCCAGTACTATTAACATGAAAGGTGATAATTCGTCTATTTATTACCTTTATATAATTGATTGATCAAGATTTCTAATCTAAATTCTCACAATAGCAAAACTAGTAGCTCAAGTAAAACAAGAAAAGAACCACTCATTGCCGATTGCCCTCCTGAATTGTGGAAGAGTATTTTCAGGACTCAATTTCAATTAGATCTAAGCCTCTAAGCTTACTAATAGTTTTAAGAAATCGTGTTCAAAAATGAAAAGAACCACATGGTATTTAAATATTTAAAATTACAAAGGTAGATTCAGGTACTTCCAGGAAAACGTTTCCATACCTTTTTTCAAAATATTCAGGATGTACGCACCACCCTGTATATTCAAATGAAAGATGACTAATTCTTTTGAACAAAGAGTCAATAAATAGACGTTCAAAGAGGTAAAAGAAAACATGAACTCAATTGAATTCATATCATTTTCTTTGTCTCAGATCAACTCGAAGATGCGTTCGAGTACGCCCAAAAATGCACAGAGTTTGCCGACACCAAAGAGGATGGCAAGTCCATGCTCAAGGAGATCACCAATAAACGCGCCCAACGAGGCGAAGTCCATCCCGGCGGAGTGATGGTATTTTCAAGTACGTCTGGAAATACAACTGACCAACCTACCAGACCTTTCCCTCGGACATCGCGTGATCTTGAGCCCATGAATCTGACTTTCACTCCTTAAGAAATAAACGCCCTTTATCACCATCATCGAAGTCGACGACATTTTATTGCACTCGGATCAACTCGTCCTCTTCCTTGTTCACTCACTTCGAAATCCGTGTTTGGGGTCAATGTCGATTTCTGTCTGAATTATTCGTTCCGTCCGACAAGGTGCATTAGGTCATCATGACGGATTTGGGCAAAAGCGAATTCCAACTGCCAAGAGCGAGAAGAAATCTGCCCTCACATTCCAGTCAAGAAGACAAAGTCGACCAACCACAGAAGATGAAGCACAACCTCATTTCACGGGCTAAGGCCAAGTCAAGTTTGATTGTGTGGTCGCTCATCTTTGTGCTCTACAACGCCTATCTCGCATACGCCATATACTATCATGTGCATGAAGATACAAATTGGGAGTGGTGTGATGGTTTGGGTTTCTTACTCATACTGACTTGTGTAGTGTACGTCTTTATGATCTATAGCTTCCTCATTAGCCCGCACTTACATCTGATCCCCGGACAAGCCACCGTGGGCTCCCTGTACGACCAGGCCTTGTCAAAAAAAGTAGTGAGGATCTTGCTCTACGTCGTGACTGTGGCGGCCATTCTCACTTTCCTTGTGATTGATTGCTGGGATGAGCCTAACCGATTGATTTCTGTGGGAGGGATTCTCGTGTTTGTGCTTGTGGGAACAGTCTTCTCGAAGCACCCTTTGAAGATTAATTGGCGTCAAGTAACGTGGGGATTGGCTCTCCAGTTCATCTTTGCGCTTCTCATCCTCCGTTGGGAGTTCGGTCGGGATGTGGTGGATTGCTTGGGCGAGAAGATCAGTCAGCTCTTGAGTTTTACCGACGCTGGAAGTGGATTTGTGTTCGGATATTTGGTCAACCGACAGCCTTTCGTAACTAGTGCCTTGAATAACGATAGTATAGCGTTCAATGTTACTCAAGAAGTGAACATTAATAAGGCAATTGCAGATGTGGTGGTGTTCAAGTCTTTGAGCGTGATCTACTTCTTTTCCTTCATCAGTAATGTCCTCTTCTATGTGGGAGCCATCCAATGGTTCACAGTCAAAATAGGTTGGATCCTTCGAATTTCCATAGGCACAACCTACTGCGAGTCCCTCAATGCGGCTTCCAACATCTTCTTGGGCCAATCCATGGCCCCGTTACTCATCCAGCCCTATCTACCACGCATGACGCGATCAGAGATCCACACCGTGATGACCAGCGGTTTTGCCACGATTGCGGGAACCGTCATGGCCGCTTACATAACATTTGGTGTATCGCCCTCTCATTTGCTCTCCGCCTCAGTCATGTCAGCTCCGGCTGCTTTGGCGTGTGCTAAAATTCTTTATCCCGAAACTGAGGACTCACATATCTCCGAAGAAGATATTCAACTCACCAGTATGGATTCTGATGGACAAAAGGCTAGCAACATCCTGGATGCGGCCACTAGAGGTGCCACGGTAGCCGCGACTCTGGTGCTAAATATAACGGCCATCGTGGTGGCCTTTATCGCAATGGTGGCCTTCCTCAATTCAATCGTGTCATTCCTCGGAGGATTGGTGGGTCTTGCTTACATTGACTTTGAATGGATTGTGGGCAAGGTTTTCATTCCCGTGGCCTACATGATGGGAGTACCTTGGGAGGAAACAGAAATCGTCGGAGGTTTGATAGGCATCAAGACCGTGGTGAATGAATTCATTGCCTACCGGCAATTGGGTATCATCCTCGAAAACGACGGCTTAAGTGCCAGATCGTCCGCCATTGCTACTTACGCTTTATGTGGCTTTGCCAATCCTGGAAGTGTGGGTGTTCAAATTGCTCTTCTTAGCGGCCTTTGCCCTGCCAGGAAATCGGACTTTGCCAATATCGTTGGCAGGGCATTTGTGGCCGGCACCATGGCATGCTTCATGACGGCCTGTATTGCCGGAGCTCTGTTATCCAGTGACGGAATTCAATTTGATTCTTAACCATGATTTAACTTGCTGAGACGTTCAATTGTAGGAGGATCATTACTCTTTCCGAGGAAACTAAGGAAACTAGGAAACTACAAGTCGATTATAGAACTAGAGAACTTTTCGGTTGTTTTGCTGAGGCTCAATCCTCCGCCCACACTGCAATTTGCCCACACGAATTTAAAACTTCAATAAAAGAGAAATTGTTCTCCGTTCCTTGCCTACTCTCTATTGTGTGTGCGCGCGCTGTTTTGTTGCTTTAGTTGTCAGTTCACAGTTGTCATAATCGGTTCCGAAGTGGAAACAAGTGTGGCCATTTGGTGTTCAGAGCATTTCACCAATTTACGACGGATATACTTTGCAGCACTTCACCAAGGAGCACTAGTCATGCAAATCAGATCACTCAAGTGTAAGCATTGATTGATCATAACCAAAAGAAGAGGACATTTGCATGAGCACTGTTCAGTTTTTCCTAACATAACCATAGCCACATCTCACAAGGTTCAACCTTGTTTATTGTGATTCTCGTTAGCTCCTCAACGTACTTCCGTTGCTCGGTGAAACGATCAGCAGGTCAGAAATAGTAATAGAAATAAATATGAGCTCTACCAAATCGACCCATCGAGCTTCCAAGCATGAAGGCCCCCAAGGCCAGCATTCACAATCCTGCAATCCTACGAATGCGGACGGCCAAGACGATGACCATATCGTCCATAACCTTGATCCAGACATGTCTCCTAGTGACGTCTCGCTTCTCCGATCACGAAGTCGCCGAAGGTCGAAGATTCCCCTTTGCGTGGCCGATGAGTCGACCGTGATCCCTACACAGAAGTTACCAAAAGATTTTGAAAGCACACCCGTAAATTTTGTGGTGGGCCATGCCTACACACCCGATGACTTTCACGTCCAACTTTTATCCAAAGTTCATCTTTTGGACCAGCTCATGGACGACATGAATGCATTTTATTGCGACCATACCGTGACAGATTATTCTCTCTCGTATGACTACCCCAGGATTCAAGGTAAGACCTTGTCAGCCTATGGTGGCACTAAAGACAAATGTATTGAAATATGTAAACATGTTGTTTGTCGACCATTAGGATTACTGGTGGCGGCTATTTATGTTGAAGAGGACACGTGGAAGTCAGCATGGTGGCATCGAGCCATTATATTACATGTGGAAGATCTTGATCGTGTTCACGTCAAGTACCTAGATTATGGCACGTTGGGCGTGGTCCATCTGAGTTACGTGCGACTTTTGCGTCGAGAGTTTTGTAAATTGTCCATTCAGGCTATTCCAGCCCGGCTAAAAGGTATAAAGCCTTTTGGTAAGACGAAACATTGGTCTTTGAAGGCTATTGCCGTTTTTCGAGAAGCCTGCTGGAGGGCTAATAACTTCAACAGGGGTGGTGTGGTGGCCGTAGAGATAAGGCGTGGTAAGTTGAACCGACTAGATCTTGTTTTGATCGACACTTCAAGCAATACTTTGACGGAAGGCGTGAATTTAAGTGAAGAACTCCTCCGACTGCACCTAGCCAGCCACAAACCGATATCCATTTTTGGAGAATCCTCGGAAGAGTCTTGGACTAGCATATCACAGGAGCCGTCATTAAAAGTGGATAATGTGTATTGCCCAAAAGTGAATGTCAACGACCAGGACCAACAATTGTGTGAATATGACCAGAAAACTATGGATATGGTGCTGGCCATGAGTGTGGAAAGAGTCAGGCCTTGGCTGGAGAACGAAAGCAATCTATTTGATGTATATGATGATATTTGTATGGATATGATCAATCTCTGTTTGAGTGATGTCAGTAATCTATCCAACCCAAGCCGTTCTAATTGATGCTATGATTGCAAAATCATTGATCATCCGTGAAAGGATCCACAGTTGTTACCAAGAAGTATGAATATTAAAACGTTGAACAAAGTAGATATCCTTTTTCTTTTGTTGTAAATCTTTCATGGAAGGGTACTACTGTACTACTGTACTAATGAAATGGGGAATAACAAGCTCAATTTCCAATCAATTAAAAGGTATTCAACTAAACCACTTTGAGGAATAACGGCAGGTCGAACATTTAAACAAATGAATAGTCGTGAATCATAATATAATTCCACTTGCATATAAATGAGGGAAACTAAAGATTTCAATCGAAAATTTCCCCAGTGACTATTTGTATGTATCTAGTATTTCCGACCTCTACTTATTATTTATCAACTTTATTTTGGTTTGGGGTGCTAGGATTGTTTAGGTGAAATCCGGGCAACACATTATCTAATTGAAAGTGCTAATAGACAATATCGTGTTCCCTATCAGATTGGTTCTCTGTCTGTTGCTGTAGTTAGCGTCTAACGTTTCTTTGAGAAAGGTCGGGTAGGATAATTGAACTGGGGTCGTCTCCTCCCTTTTTTTCAATTGGGAGGCAACAATTACAAGTTGTATTATAAAATATTCACGTGGGTTGTGACTCTTGCAAAACGAAATTCAAAACATACCTTTATGGTTTTGTATGGCATTGTTCAAGTTACCAAGAACCACGATAAAAACTGAAATTTATGCTGTATGTTCCCTGAACGAAACAATGTCATGCAATCGAAAACCTCAGGGGCACAAAATATTCATGAAATGATAGAAAGTGCCCCATTAAATCCATCGAGAAAGGAATGCTGTGGAGGAATACTAGAGCAGGGACACTAAAAGGTCAAATAATCTCAAATCGAACGAGAAAAAAGCTTTGTGCTTCGGTCCGATAAAAACTCGTATTTGGCGGTCTTGTTCTGTTTATCAAAATTAAAAAATGACAGAAGGGAAATGAAAGCAAATGCGAAACAATCAAACCTGCATGCCATCACAGCAGAGAGCATGAGCAATCTATTATAACCCCTACCTGAGAGAATCTTAGTAGAAAGCATAGCAAACTACCTGGGATCAAAAAGGACTCAGAAATCGAACACGAATACTTCTTGAAAATAGAACGGCAAACGTTCCAAATACCCACAACCGAAATGAGCTTGGATAGCTCGATCCCGGACTTAGTGGCAATGTGGGAGGTGTTCTTACCCGATGGAATTCATAACATCCAATTTGAGCATGGCACCACATCGGGTCGAAGAGTTGTAAGGTAAACGTATAGTGAGAAATCAACCGGGAATTGTCGGTCAATTGAATGATGAATATGTCATAATTCGTTTTAGAGTCGACGGACACGAGCTAGTTCGAAGGGATTGGATGTTCAAGCTCGTTGGAACAGAATCGTTTCAAGTGGGCAAAACCAATGCGAGTTGTGTGATCCGTATCGAACCCATTGGTGGGTTCTCTTACCAATACACCTTGGATGTGAATAGCAAGCCGTACAAAACGTTCAAAGAACAGCAATCCAAGATTATGAAGACATGGATCCTGCCTGTGAATGGGAGCATGTTCCGCATTGTGTTGGAGAAGGATACTCTCGACATTTGGGTGAATGGGAAGAAGGCTGAAACAGCGGGCGAGTTCACTGATGAAGGCACCGAAACTCATTTTGCCATCTCCAATCAACCCGCCTATATCAAGGCAATAAGTTCGGGCAAGCGGCGACAAGGCATCATCCACAAGCTATTTGTGGAAGACTCTGAAGTCCCGGAGTTCATAGAAGACTAACTACATCTATATTAATCACCTTGAAATATATTTACAACACCGTCGAGTATCAAAACAAGCTTAAAAAGCACATGCACTGTGAGTCCAAATATTTTACTTTTGTTTCTAGCTCTCGGACAAGATGTCTTGGCTAAAGAAGACCAGCCTATTCAAGAAAAGCAAGGAAGAGCCTGAGGTAATCCCTTAATCTAAGGCTAACTTTTTGAACAAAAAGTGAAAACAATCCTATTCCTGCCATCTAGGAAAATGAGGAGTTAAAGGGAGAAAACGATCAACCAGAGACTCATCCAGACGATGAAGCTGAAGAAAACATGAACTCTGAAACAAACCCATCCACTCCAGAGCCAAGATCTGGAACGGCTGGATCGATCCGGAGCAGAATCCAACCACCATCATTTCAACCCACTTTACATGAGGTGAGCTCAATTGTACATTATCATAGATATAACCTCGTTTCATAGATACATATACGTTTCAACACAGTGACATAACACATAATGAAAACTTCAAGTGAAAAATTGTGTGAGAATTGTTAAATTCCGTTTATCAAAGATGTCACCTTTAAGCCATTTTTTCAAGGACTCCGAACATGAGGAAGATGTGCCTCAATTTGGAGAGTTAAGTGGATCAGGTGAACTCCAGGAACGGGGTCTAGACGAAGGGCCCGCGCATGGTGAATTGGAGCCCCTTCAATTCGAACCCAACGAGAATCCTATGGGCGACCTGCCACCCACCATGAACGACCAATCCAAAGAAGAGGATGATTCCGACGATGACTCGGATGATGAAAGCGATGACGATGATGATGATGACGTGGCTGCTCCGCCTTTGGAGGGAATGTACGATCCCTCGGAGTACGAGAATTTGAACGTCTCTAGTGACATCAAGGACTTGTTTCAATACATCCTTCGTTATACCCCTCAAACCATCGATCTTGACACTAAATTCAAGCCCTTCATCCCCGAGTATATCCCAGCTGTTGGCGACATTGATGCCTTCATCAAGGTTCTTCGACCCGATGACAAGAAAGAGGACCTTGGGCTTCGAGTCCTGGATGAGCCTGCTCCGAAACAAAGCGATCCTTCGGTTCTCGAGCTTCAACTTCGCGCCATATCCAAGCAAAGCTCTCACAAAGCGGCACAAGTCAAGAAGATCGAGAGTGGCGAGAAGAGCTCCAAAGATATCGAGAAATGGATCAAGGATATTTCAGATCTGCACCGCTCCAAACCTCCGCCCACCGTGCATTACTCGAAACCCATGCCGGATATTGACTTTCTCATGCAAGAATGGCCGCCCGAAATGGAGGAAATGTTGAAAGAAACAGGTATCCCAACAGCTGAACTTGATTGTGACTTGGCCACTTATGTGGATATCTCTTGTGGATTACTTGATATCCCGGTATACAAATCCAGGATTCAATCGCTCCATGTTTTGTTCAATCTATATTCAGCGTTCAGAAACTCACAGCACTTTAATCAACTTGCCCAAGATAATAATATGGATAACGCTCTGAAAGATGGACTGGTGGATAGAGTGGAATTTTAAGTGATGTGGTCATTAAAAATGTAGAAATGCATATTGATGATAAAATGAAATTTATTTCCTCTTTGAGGTGTCACGAATCGTCGGGGTTATCACATGAAAAATTGTCAACTGGCCATTTTCCTGTTCATCACTGTTCAGGGATCATTTGAGGTCGGATGAAATCCGAATAATTGACCGGTTTCGCTAGGTAGATACTCGTGGTTATATGAGTGGTAATCGTTTCGAAAAGTGCATTTAATGAATTGTCTCACACCGGGTTTTTTGGGGGTGGGGGGGTAAAAACAGGAGAGAGTTACGAGTATTTTTTTTTTTTACATTTTTGGAGTCGTTACAATTATTTTGAGTGGTCATGAGATTAAATCTTCTTTTCCTAGAAAAAAAGTAACGGATTATTGTAATTTCATACCTACTGCTCTGCAAATGATACAACGAAATCGTACACCAACTGATACCAAACGGTTTCTAATTCATATTTGGTTAACAGGAAAACAGTAAGTTCGAAGGCAAAAGCAAAATATTTTGTCCCATGGTGGGAACCTAACAATTGGATAGTACTATACGCTTCAATCGTGAAGGAAGACAGCTCAACGAATAAAGCACCGAGCAGTTCACCTTTCTACTGACCAAGCATGTCGTGCGCTTTACATATTACATTGAATCAATGTATAAGGAAATTATCCGACAAATGTTATTGGAAAAGTAAACGACACGTATTACCAACTGAAGTCCAACAGCTTTACGTATTTGATGCAAGAGTTGGGCTTCCTCATTAACACCCTGAACAGTTGCAAATTTAAAAAAACAGAAACAATGTACCGAGTACAGACTAAATGCCTAAACAACTTGGTTACGAGTGGAAATGCCAAGGTTATCTGGATAAAGCAAACGTTAAGTTCCTTGCACGAACTGTCAAATATGGCGTAGCTAAATAACTCCCGTGCTTGCTGAGGACCATTAACAAGCAACTTGGAGCTACAGACATATACTTCAAATACATATGCTTACACGTACATTTATTCAATGAGGCATTTTTATGCATCAAACTTAAAATTAACAACCTACGCAAAAACCATTTATGTGTCATTTGTTAGTTATCAAGATGCTTTAATTAGTGGAACTGTTGGCTTATTCCATATCTTCAGTCACTGTTAGAGTAACTGACTTGGCATAGGGGTTAGCGCAGTTTCCTCGAGTGGGAAAACTCCCTGGTTCGAATCTCCTCTCCGATCTTTCACTAACCACGCCCGCAGACTAAGAACCAACCTGAAAGCGGACATGAGGTTGCCTATCGGAACTTTGCAGTGTATGGCCCGGCCGAGGTTTAATTTTCCGACCGTAGGACCCTAAGTGCAAAAAAGATCTAGCACCGAAAACCTTCCTATTACTTTACATTTGGACTCAAACTTTGACCTCGTCTTTGTACTAACAAGGGAAGCTAAACGGCTTCAAACATCATTAAATCATAGGTAGACTACAGCGAACCCAAAATTAAGTGAATTGAGGGTATTTCTACCAGTGCCCCATTTGGTGGCAACATTTTAAGAATCCAAATGAGCTCCATCAAATGTGTCGTCAATGTAGCCGTTCAATTTTTTCGGCATGCATGAAATTGTAAATGCAGTTGATTTTTCGGCAAAAAATGGATATATCAACCAAAGGATTCCTAATTAATAAAGCAGAGCAGAGCCAAGATTAAAGTATTAAGCCAAATGGATTCTTGCCAAAAAAATATTAGTAGAGATACGTCTAAAGCATGACGATAGATTTTGCAGAAAAATAATCACGACCCAAAAAGAATACATTACCAATGTTGATGGTCCTTGTTTACTGTTACTGAGCAACAATACCTAAACCTAGGAGGCAGCACACTTATGAAAATGAAATTGGTCCCCTTTGAACATGAAAAAATTGTATACTCATTAGGTCTCTCCACTAGGTTGTTTGACTTATCATAATTTGAGTCTTTCTGCGACTAGCTACATATTTGCGTGAGAATTGAGCATTCTAATGATGGCTCTCGTCGAATCTTACTTGTACGAAGAGCAATCTTTTGGTTCATAATCCTGAATAATATTGGAGAAATTGATCCCAGTCACAGCAGAGCTTCGACATGATTAGAACCGTGGAACTACTTCTGTTTATTCATTCTACCGCTCAAGCCATCCAAATGGAACACTTTGACCGCATTGAAGTGGAATTGTCCTCATGGGACAGTGGGATCACATTAAGCGTTCTAACGGTATCCCGCATTGTTTGCAACGCATTGTGCCAAAGCCAACCGGATTGTAACGCATTTGCCTTTAACAATGGAACCTGACAAATAGGACCCGGAACATGGATTAAGAATAGATCGGGTCCGAAAATCAATGTATTTTTGAGGCGCACAAAGAAACCAGGTGAAGACAACTTTGATGGATTGATCTTATTATTTAAAAGATCAGTTAATTTCTGTCACAGAGCAAGAACATACTTTCTGGGTTTGGGAACCGTGGGTGCCATGCGCCACATGCTATTTCAACGATTCCCGGGTCCAAACTTGCCAAGGGGTGGCAAAATATGGTGGAAATGAAACGTGTGCAACAGGGACCGGTCCGATCGAAATCAGAACATGTGGCAGACTATGTCCAAGTAAGAATAAAGACATCATGATTATTTTTCCTCAAAAGGGACATGTGCCATATTGTTCTCCTAAGTTTGGACCGATCGATGGACCGAATCGATGCTTACTAGTTCATTTAGAATCCTGATTTAGACGGATGGTAGCCATGAAATGAAAGTGATCTCTCATAATTTCGCTTTTTTCAAAGGTTATAACCGTGTTTGTGCACAAGGCAGTAAAGATTGCAAACTATTCAGTATTTTGCATGGAGAGATTGGAAGGTCAATCAACCCTTTGTCGGAAATTGTAAGCTCTTTATGCAACCCAGTTTAATGCTATTTTCAGAGATCCAAAAATTGGAATTGCAAGTCAACAGCCAACGTGGATATACTTCCACTTTAGGCAGTATCAAGATCAAGTTGTGCGATACTGATAATGAATGTTGTCGTACAAATGGTCAAGCGAACTTTGATGCTTCGGAATTAGTGGTTTATGAGGGTGGAGTGCTCGGTATATGTGAAGATCGCTTCTTTGAGGATGCTCAAGCCCCGAGTGTTGAAGTATCTAATAGTAATTTTTTTTATAACTTCTGGGGAGACTCAGTTACAATTTTCTTTACCAATGGTGAAACGCTTTTTTGCACCCCAACCAGTTCCCCCATGGTGGTCGGTTTCGGATCGCGGAGTGTATATTGTATTTGAATTACTCCAAAAAAGTATTGCCATCTCAAAATGAACATAAACCGACTTCCTATCTTATTTTCTGTTATTTATCACGCTCAAAAACAAAACAAAAATAAAAACAAGAACAATCGTTTAAGGCCTACACGAAACAATAAAACGAATAAATTTGCTCATAAAAATACATATTAAAACCATATCACTGTTCAACTGATTTCTCTGTCTCGCCATTTTGACCGTTCTCGTGAATCACGGCTTCACCGGTTCGTGGATTATCTACTTCTGGAATGGGCGGGGCACTTGGGCTCTCACTGCGTTGTCTGGACATGGAGGATCGCGGGGTTTTGGGTTGAAGTTGCAGAGAGGTGATCGTGACCGCAATTTGCTCCTGGGTTGGACAGCCAATGATCACTTGTTCATCAGATGTATAATCTTGCTTCGATAGATGGATGAACCCCATGAACGTTGACATCACATTATTCTTAGGAAAAGGGAGAATTAGGATTTCTAGTCATATTCACAAGGGACGTCACTTACTCGAATGGGTCGGAACAAGATGAACTCTGTTTCCTTGTTAGAGAGATAGAGTTGCATGGCTCTTTGAATTATCGGGAATTGCTTCTTGAGGTGTCTGAGGGATTGGGCCAAGACATCTTGAAGGATTTCGGGCTTGGCCCAAGGCTCACGAGAAATGTTCTTGGCCTTGTCTTGACTTCGATGGGCGTCAACCTGTGATGCGGAAGTATTTTTCATGCGATCTCATTGATCAGTCGTATTTGATTAACCAACCGTTACTTTACCTTGGCCTGAAACTCGAGGATTTTACCAACAACTTGCTTGGTGCAATTGGCAATGAAGTACTCGCAAATTTGCTTTAATTTCTTATCCACGTCTTTCCTGGAATCCCGGCAATATTCCCGAACCTCTGGTGTGCTCTCCAAGAGAAACTCCAGAATGGCATTGCTTGAATTCATAGTCAAGATGTCTCCTCTCTTGTGGAACAAAGAGGCAGCGGCACTCTTGAATTTGCTGAAATCCAAGCTCATCTCTTTGACTGAGAAATCGACGTGGAAAGGTGCGATTTGTTCCCGCAGGATCAGCAGATGCTTGATTTGGAACAATTGTCCATCCATGGTGGTCTTTTTAGCAGAAATAAGATCGGCCGCGTTAGCCACCGAGTTGATACAGGCTGCCAAAGCTTCCTGAGAGAGACCTTGGAAGATTTCTCGCTCCAAGCAACGGTACAATTTCGAGAGACACACCAGTGTTCGTCGGACAGGAGGATACCACATCCCATGCAGGTCAGCCGGAGAATCTGTTCGAGCAAGAATTTTAGAGATTGGGTTGGTCAAAGGTACAAAAAGACACATTTAATGCCATTGAATGCCACAGAAAAAAAGTGTGAATTGCAATAGAGTTAAATAATTTTTTTTTTTTGACAGATTATTCGTGACATCGAAAATCTCTTTTTAAGATCAAGGATTTGATTTCTTACGCGAAGCGTTGCTCTTGCCGTTGATCTGGGCCACTTCAATCGAGCTCTGCGACATCAAAGATGAGGTCGAGTTTTTCCGTTGAATGCTAGCGGGAGGGCTCTGTTTTTGAATGGACTCGGCAATCGACTCCATCATCTCCAGCTTCTCGGGATAGGCCAAATCTCCGCCCGCAGGAGCGTAGCCCAGGATATCGGTACGGATGTAGATGTAAGCCCGATACACGAGCCTTTCCTGTACATCTTGAAGCAATTGAGAGATGACCGTTTCGAAGGCCTGCAATTGTGGAGGATGTTGGGCACAATGGTGACCAATCATCTCGGATCTCAAGATCCCGGTCAATTCACTCAAGGTCTCCAGATGGTGTAAATGAATCACCAAGGGTCTCAGAGTATCATAAAGCACCTGACAGAGGCCTTCCAGGAAGCCGCTAGAAGACAAGGTTCTTGGTGTGTTCTATCTATCAATGCATGAACTCTGGCAAAGTCTCAAGATGCTTACTTCAAATTATCCGAGTCGTGGTCGAAAAACTGATGGAACAATTGATATTCGTCCTCGCACACGTGCAAGAGGAAGGCACATCCGGCTCGAACCAAACCACAATGATCACGGCGGTACTTCTGGGACAGTTCCAAGACGGCGGATTTCACACTTGGCTGCAACAATTGGCCACGACATTGGAAGTACGTGTTCTGACAATCATTCAGAACCGATTCGTAGTCTTGCCACAACGGTAGCACCTCGACCGCACTGTCCCGGGCTCGTTGGGCTCGTTTCTCCACGGTTGAAATGGGTTTTGACAATTTGGGCGCTTGGGCGCGGAATTTGCCGTAGAATAGAGAGAAGGCCGTGTCTTGGGAGCTTTTGATGAGGGTGCCCGGAGGCGGCATGGCCGCATTCGTGGCCGATTCGAAGATGGATTTCGAATAGGATCGGACCAAGCCCAAGGCTCGGGAGAGACACGCCTGATACTTAACCTTGTAAGCACCGCTCTGCTTGAAATTGGGCTGGAATGAATGGATTCAAATGAGACAGACGCGAACGACTCCACGATAACGAATAAATGAAATGCCGTACATGAGCTAGATTGAAGAGAATACATTCATCGATCAAGTCGAGCTGCTCCACAAACACGTCAGAATTAACGGACAACGTGGGTGATTGCAATTTCTGACTGATCTTATCCACACTGGTGAAGAACACGAGTCGCTCCGAGATCTGATCGGACAAGGCCGACAACTTGGTCTGTTCCTGCATGAGATGCTGACACGCCGTGTGCAGTGTATTGCTCTTTTCGGACACAAAGTGATACTGTTGGGCCAACAACTCGATCTGACCCAATCCCTCATTGACCCGGGTGAGTAATTGGTCGGCGTGATCGCGCTGATGCTCAAGTTGGTCGATGTAATTGCGGTAGGGTGCATCGGCTTGACTCTGGAGACTGTGCTCGATCTGATGGAGCCACTCCAAGAACTGATGACCCGTGTCGATCCGGGCTCCAGGTTGCTCCAGAAAGCTAATGGCCGGGAAGAGGGCTTGGGATGAGGTGTCCGAGATTTGGCCCTCCTGTTCTTTTGGAAGGCATTGGACAACCTGGACCAACGGAGGCATGGGTAAGGATTTGGACGAGGAGCGACTCGATTCCACTCGATCCAGAGCGTCTTCCGGACGGAACTAAAGACGAGCATCAAATGTAGATGTAAATGAGAGACCATTGTCGGTTGAGGTTTGAGTATAAAGGTCTAATGCTTGTTTGGGACGGTTTAAGAAGATAATCGTGGTGTAGACGAGATTGGCTAGCAATTAGCTGGATTGTCCGTTATTTTTTTCATTGAGCCTAATCTTATAACTTGAAAGCTCGGCTAAAACATATCAAGAACAATAGCTTTTACGTTTCTATTTAATCTAAATTAGGAGCACGCAGAGTTGGCACATGAATGCAAATTAGGATATGATATATTTAACCGCTACTGAGTTACATCTGATTCAATGGTCCTTTTTCAAGGGTTTTAGCTCCAAAATGCCTGTTCTATCTGAACTCAAACTATAACAACTACAACTCATTCTCAAAATTGAAGTAAAATATTGCTTTTCGTTTCCTTGCATGATCTCAAATGTTGCATATAATTGCTTAAAATTAAGGTTGATACATTGAAATCTCGTTACAAGAACTTTGGTTAAAGCAACAATTCTAACACTCGCCCATTTATTAAACCGATTTCTTGCTTCATAAATTACTTGTATATTTTTGACAAATCTATGCTCCTCCTCCAACCCTCAAAGATAATTTGAGATGTTGAATTTCCTTGCGAGGTTTAATGAAAAAAACCTAATTGAACAGTCGAGCATTTCAAGAAATTGAAAGAACATTTTTTAAGCTTCAGCGCAAAAACCCTACTTCTTTAATTGGGAACAAACTACTGTATTGCTTATTGTACTCATTAAAGTCATCAGACATTCCACCAGTAGCATGATCCACCAGATAAAAGCAGAGTTCGGTGGTAGGAGTGTCTGGAGGTTCCTCTACGTTACCTGTGCGGGTGCAGGTCGGTGTTGAGCATTTCGTTGAAGCCAGACGATCGAGTCCTTTTGGTGGGCCTCCAATGGGGCCAAGGGATTCTCGGCTCGATCCCAGGCCGACAACAGCGACGTGCGTGTGGAGCTCATGGCGATCGTGGCTGGGACGATAAAGTAGAGCCGTACCCCGGATGGTAACTCCAGTCAGGCGTTACGCTGAAGACGTTGATGATGACGACAGCGGCGATCCAGCTGAGCCTCGCCAGCGCCCAGCTTATCCATCCAGCACTGAAGGAAGACACATGCACGGTTGTCAAAATCAACGAAGACCGATGGGAACCATGAGAAAAAATAGATCAACGTAGGTAATCCGTTTCGAGGTTTATTTGGGTAGATGCTAATATGAAATTCAGTATGTGACGGTATTAGATAATTATTTTTTAGTTATTAGAACGGAAATAGCCATGCTGGGTTCATGCAATTGACAATCAGACAATTCTAGTGCGACGTCTATGCAAGAGAGTAACCGTTGATAATCGGATTTAAATTACAGGTGTTTTGACCGATGGATTTATAGTTATTGGAAGCTTCAACTTTTTATACGGCATTTTTTTAAATTTTCATTGTTTGAAGGTAATTTCTTATCTAAAATTGATGGTCGGTCTGCTATACGGTCAAGATAGTCTAATATGCTCCACTTCAGAAGAAGCAGAAAAATAGCTATTTCAGTTATGAAAATCAGCCAAAAATAAGTTCCGAAAACGTAGAAATAAGTGAAAAAAAAACAAAGAGTTCAGTTATTCAACTATGATGGTAGTTTTTAAGGTCAAAATTGCTTGATTATTGTTTTTTCAAGATGTTCTTTCTCTTTGAATTGCGTCTTGCCTTTACATCAGTAAAAAGTTAAATTTCTGTGAAGACTCCTCATTGAACAATATCATTTCCCTTAAAAGGGACTATTGAAAAACCTAGCATTAAACTATGAATGATCCAATTTTAGTCGAAAGGGATTGGTACCTCTCTGACTTTTGGCCATCTAAAGACCTACTCTCATAACCCCGCATCTTTGCCCTTGGTCTGGTCTGTAGTAAAAGGGATTCATTGTTCTTGCAACTCTCTAATCCCAGATCTTCCTTCGCCTTGGTCCGGTCTGCGGTTAAGGGGGTCGCCGTGTTTGCATAAAGCACGTACTCCACTCACTAATGCTTCAAGGATGGACACCGAAAGGCTCGCCCACTTCCCTCAGCCTCTTGTCAGTCTTCATCAGGAGGCCTTTTGTTTTGGTTCTGAGCTCAAGATAGCGCTTATTTACATTTTCGAACATCATTTTGGCGACAAACGATGGGAGGGTTACCAATCGCCACTAGACAATAGAAGTTAGATCTACTTAGAGGACTAGCCCTCTAGTTCATCTAGATCACTTGTAAAATGCCCCTATTCGCTCAACAGTTACTCTTAATGTGTAAGCTCGGGGGATCAATGTCAAACAATCATTGAGCGGGGACAATTTTTGAAATTGAAAGAATTGATTTGCAATACATCTGGTTGAATTTGATCATTTAAATGATTGAGGGTTGTTTAGCTAATTTTACCTGCACTTGAACACTATAAAATCAGTACGAGGGCCAAAAGTTTTACATAGGTTTTCGCCTGACGATTGTGAATTTTTTCATCTCTATGATTCCTCATTCAAAGAAACTGGTTCTCCCACTTTTTAGCCTACCATTTTTGATGCGCTGATTAATGTGGCATGTACTCTGAACGAATCCTGATCAATAGATTAGACATGAAGGTGCCAAACAACGCCTCAAGAAACCCTTTTATGTATGTCGTTTATTGTATGAATTGCCTCGATCGAAACTCTAATTAAGGTGTGGTGGAGAATGATGTGCTTTTACTAGAGATAAGAGATAAATGCAAGAAAATGCTCGAAAAATATGCATACAAAAATACTCAAAGAATGCCTTTAACATACACCGAGTTAACCGAAAATTAGATATTAGGGAGACGATTTTGGCAGGGTTACTTGTGATATTTTTAATATTGGGATTTTAAAACAGCTAATATCAAGCCAAAATTCAAGTTCTGGAAAGGAGTCGAACCTCAAAGCTGAACTACTACTAGCCAAAAGACATCACGAAAATCAGATAAAAGCTAGAACTGTTCTTAAGCTTTCTCATTTCTTCAAGGTCCATCCATGGCCTTCTCATTAAATTCAAAGCTGTTTCCAGGTGTAAATCCACTAAAAAACTAAAATCTGTCGATTGCCCGTTGTTGTTTTTTGTCCCTGTGTCGTAATTTCAGCAATAAACAGTAGTAATTCACAAAGAAAACGTCAATCATTAAGATAGGTTCCCTGAAGAGGCGTCTTCAGACAGGGATCCTGAAAGTGATTGCGATGAGCTGAAAGTGCTCTCTTGGCTTCCTCGAGAAGCCGAAGAACTGGAAGGATTCCGTAGAGTCGCTGCAGAGCTCATGGAGGATTCACTGGGAGAGTTGTCGCCCCACAATTTCTTTTGTCTCATAAGCAGGATTTCTCGTTCCAACTGAATGATCCTTTGATTTTGGTCCTTCACCACATTGCGAGTATCTTCTAGCAGATTTCTTTGGCGGGACACATTGGCGGCTACTAAAATGATAAAATGATTCGATTGAGAGACCATTATTTGGATGAATACGTGAAGGAGGAAATAGATAAGTGTTCAAACCTTGCGTTCGAGGGTTCAAAATGGTATTGGAGTTGGACACATCGGAGAGAACTGAGTGTAGTTGAGCTTCCTTCACGTCTAACTCATTTTTCATGGCGTCAATCTTTCGTTCTAGGACCAAATACTTTAGACTTGATTTTTGTTGGAGTTCCAAGATGGCATTGCTGAACTTTTCCTGAATGTCATCTCTCTCTCCTGAAACAAGTCCAAATGATCAATGATCAAACATCAAACATCATTAATTGAAATTAGTGCCTAATAAGTCACGCACCGATAGCTCTGTCATATTTTTGTTGAAGGACTTCGAGCTCCCAATCCAGTTCCTCCACTTTCTTCAACGACGACCGGAGTTTGGCTCTGGCATTATTTAAGGCACTTTTCTCCTTTTCATAGAGGACCAATTGGCGTTGCAAGTCGGAAAGTTCTTCCTTGGCCTTTTTCAAGGGCTCCACCAGCTTCTTATTTTCTTGCTGCACCGTTCCCAGAAGCTGCTCATTCCGCTCCAAGATCTCGTCTTTCTGCTTGGTCTCTTCTTTCAAGGTGCTAATCATAGCCAGGTTGTTCAAAGTAATGTCGTTGTAGTAGTTCCTCATCTCGGTCAGGGCTTTTTCATTGCGTTTCTTGATGTTGTCAATCTGAGCATTTTTTCGCTCCTCGGTTTCACTGACCTCGGATTTTAGCCGGAGGTGAAGTTCTTGCCGCATGAGAACGAATCGCTCGCTGTACCTCTTTTCGATACCATTGACCCTGTCCTCGAATGCTTGGATTTGCCTCTCTAGTTCCTCGGCTTGCGAAAGTTTAAGGTTTCTCAGTACCTCTTGATATTGTTTATCCTTGGTGTGCAATTGCTCTTGAAGTTGGCGCTTATCATTTAAGTGCAATTGCTCAATCTTTTGATTTTCTTCTTTGGCCACTTTCAAGCACACCTGAAATTGAATTGTAGATGTAGTTACGGTCAGACTTAAAATTTAAATAATGCAATGAAAGTCACGAGAAATGATTGTTTGATACATGGGAAAGATATATTGATTTAAGTTGTGAAATGCGGCCCACAACGGGGTCTAAATTCACTAGGTCGAAAAACGTCTTCCAGAGGCGTACTCTTGTTGTCTAGAGATAATTGCCAAAAAAAAAAAACCATTGTAACTTGGGTAACGCAATGTTCAATGCACCTCTTTTTACGGACAAAAAATAAGTCTATCCACTTTTAAAGTTGTTTTAAATAAGTTCTCGCTGAATGTAGTTACAGGATTTTCGGTCAAATCGGAAGAAATTACCATGTTTTCTGCTTTCAAGTCTGCCAGATTGTGTTCTTGCTCAAACAGCAGATATTTGACTTTCTGCTTGTAGACTTTGACTTCGGTTTGGTGGCGCTCTTCAGATTCCTCGAGTTCGCGGTCCTTAACACGAGCCTCGGCCCGACATTCCTCTAATTGCTTCTTGGAGACATCCCAGAACGTGGTCAATCGGTCTCGTTCCAATTGGAAGAAGTTACGTTCGTCACGTTCCCTTTGGAGCTGAAACATCAATTGGAGCGATGTACAGAATCATGTTTCGCTTGATCTTGTGTAGTGTGGTACCTCTTCCTGTAGCCGTTTGACATGACCTTCCAAATGGTCTTTAGTCATGTCACTCACGGGGACGCCATCAATGATGGTCGGTCCACGGGCCCCTCCGGCCTTCTTGCCCGTTTTCTTCTTCACGGTCTTTTTCTTGGGTCCCATTTTGAATTGTTCCTTTTGGTGACGAGTTCCACATTGATCCAACTTGACATTCCAAAGTTTGTATTTACCTTTCCTTTCCCTTTCTCCTAGAGGAAGGGCAGTGCGGCACATTTTGAACCTGAATCTCATACCTGCAACCTTTCATTAGATAGACCTGTAGAATGCAGATCTTATCGGTGATCAGCCAAGAGAAAGCCCGGCCCAACTTCGGCATTGGTTTCAGACCGCCGGAAATTGCCGGATCCTTATCAATTTCGTGCCCGGGCGAAGCGAGCTGAACCCTTTAACTTGAGAAATAGTTCCTCAACTTGCTTGAATTGAATTAGAGTCAATTTGCTCGATCTATTTGGGAATTTATTTTTCGCTTTCATTGACACGTTGACAGCCGACATCTCGGCACATGTGAAAAATTGTCTGTGTATATTTGGTTTCTTCCACAAGTGTCCAGCGGCAAAAACTTATCTCTCCTCGGTCCTTGAGCCAAACTGCGTTTTCATTGTTACTGGGGGAGTAGTACATGCATATCAAGACAAACCCACATTGGGTGAGAGCAATAAAGAAATGGGTTTATCATTTATCGCAGCATTCAGAAACTGTACAAAACAAGATCTCTTCCAACAAACATACTCTACGAATCTGCGTACGCGCAAAGACCTTTCAAGTATCCGTCAGTGATTGGATGATGCGATTTTTTGAGACCCATCGGCTTAACCCTGCTGCCAAATGAAGGCAACGGAGGAACTTGCTGCCATTAATTCCTACTCGTAGGGGACTTCAACCGAGCCCACATGAGATCAGGTTTAGTAGGGGTTCATACAGTTCAAATTCGGTGGAGTGCACATGTTCATGTGTCAGCAGCAGAAGCCATCCAGCAACCCGGTTGGTGTTATACGGAATCCCTTAGGTTGATGATCGAGGAGCCGAAAACGAACTATTGCGTCGTAGCCTCCGTTTCAACGTGAAGCGCCTCCCGCTCAACAACAAAGGGAGCTTCGAAATACATACATAGTACAACACTAACATCATCACTATACGTATAGAGTAGGTGTCTCAGGGGGGAGAATGCTGGCTGATTGTACAGTACGTAGTACAGGCTCCCAGATTGAACAACAGTCTTTTCTCGACTGAACTAAAATAGAACACTGTTTGCATGACCCCGTTTAATGCATTTAAGGTTGCTTTTTTGAGCCATGAAAGCGATAAGACAAGTAACAGAGACGACCTTCATCTACGGATGAAACTCATGCCGAGGCCAAGTTTAAGTAAATGAAGCACCAATTGGTTGGGGAGTTCTGTCAGTGTTGATCGATCGGTCCCGACGACTTTGTTCTACAATAGTCCGTAAAATCGCTCGATAAGATTATTTTGCCGGGAGTTGAACGGAGTTCATAAAGAAACGTCCCCCAAGAAGAGAAGTGGATGATTTGCATGGGGAGATTGCTTATCTAGATCAATCAAAGGCTCCAGGAGATTGGTCTTTCGAAGGCTAAATGAAGATTATTTCCATGGGATGATATTCCTTATACAATCCCATAGATAATGATCGTTCAAAAGATTAAAAGACAGCTCCAGGCAGGCATTAATCGCTGGCAAAGCTTTGTTCTCCAACGAATCGAATGTCAGTTGACATATAGAGTGGCCACGGCACGATGACGTGTGTAACTGGAATAGGTCCACGACTTGCATTTTTTACCCATTTTTTGGTTACCATGTTAGCCGATCAGTTGTACTTTAACCCGTCCAAATAGCCAAAGCATGACACCAAACTAGAGAGAGGGTATAAATGTACGTAAGCTGAGTGTGCAATAGTAATTGGGTGAATTTTTACTGGCCTTGAAGTCGCAAAGTCATGGAGAAATGTTTGTTCTCGCCTTGAAAAAGTTCCCTTCGACCCAAGGGCTGGACCAGGCAGTCAGACGGCAATAATGACCAATTACGGCCTTTATGAAGGCCAAGGCATAATTTCGTGATAAGCATGACCCAATTAAACGTTTCAGACAAATAGCCTTGAATAATGCTATGCCGAGTATTTTTCATTCGCAACTTTGCGACATCTTCTCGTTTTCCCGTTCGTTCGTTGATCAATAGACATGTTGTCAGACGTAAGTTGTATCCGCTTTTCTCGTGTTGAATCCAATATTGCTCTTTGGGCATCTAAAGCATCTTACTTTGTGCTCCATGGTTGATTTCTTTCATATCTTTCCGTTAAAGGACACAAACTTGAGCGCGGATATTGTAACGTGATCTTTGGAACCATTGAATGAGAAGATATCTCGGTGTTTCAAATGTGTTGGTCTGATTCGCATCGTTCTAACACTGGAAAAATCTTTTGAAAATAAGTCTTACTTTTGAGCTGTCAAAGATCATTAGAATGCACATTTGGATAAGGTCAATCTAAAACGTCGGGCCTCGAAGTGTTTGTGTCGTTGGATGAGGTCTTGAATTTTCTACGCGGTATCCAGTTTTCCTCGCGCTTCGCTTAACCGCCGTTCCGAGTCGCATTTCTAATTCGTAAAAGGCTCCCTAATCTGAATTAGTGTCAAACGGCTGAACAGATTTCCATTTTTTTTCCTTCACACGCACCCACACAGACTCAATCTTTGAAGTGTTTGTACGCAACTCACATTCTTCCCACTGTACTGTCATGCACGGTACAGAGCGCTTTGGGACAACCGAGCTCAGCAAGGTACTACATATGATAGAAATGCTCATTGGAAGTGCACGTGTTTCGCGGCGTGAGTAGAGATCAACCGGCTTTGGAACCAAGGGGTACTGTTGTGTGAGAATGATTTGAACTGCACTAGACATTGTTTGTTGGTCAGTTACTCTACCTCTGATCTTTTGTTCCTACGGAGGATCAAATGTTATATTTTTAGGATTGTCGGATGGGACGATCAAAGAGTAAATTGTAAATATTTTAAGAAAGAAATAAGTGTATGCAATTAGAAAAAAAATCTCGAATAGCTTCAGTAAGCATATTTTGAAAACTCACTGAGGCCATATGGCTTTGAACAGTTTGCTTTGGTTCTAAAAATATGATCCAACTTCAATCCAGGTTTCCATGAGCGTGGGTAAGGTTTGTTCAAACTCTGATCCACATCAAAAGGTCAAGCTTGGAACCATTGTCCTAAGGATGCTTGATGATCTTAATACTCCTCTAATTTTGAAGGCGGACTAAGCAATGTCGTTGAAGGAACTGTTCAGCAACTGGAACAGCAATCACGTTCTTCTCTTTGTTTGTGAGAGAACCTAGTAATCTTTTTGATGAATTATGCTCGTCGAAATGTACAACGTAGCATTTACTACACTACATGCCAAGGTAAGGAGCTACTCAATTGTGGTGTGCACCAGTATACTTTAGTTTTTCTTTTAACACTTCATAGTTTCTATTGATAATTGACAAAGGAAATAAATCAGCATCGTTTGGGGCACATTAACTTTTCTTGGTTATGTGTGAAAGCTTTGTGGTATTGGTGGTAGAGTTGCTTCAAGTGGTTAGATATTTCTTTAAAAAACGTAGCTGACAAAAGTCGATATATTTAAAAATGAGGACCTCCATTTCTTGTTGTTTGTCTAAACGTGAAGTATTTGCCAGTCGAATCGTTGCAGTCTGATTGATTTATGCTTTACATGCATATCTTGTAAAAAGAAACCTAATAACCGCTTTATTACTGTTGCTCCCATGACAATCACGACGATGCATAAAACAACTCTCATAGATGCATCTGGTTAGGACATCTTCAAATACCATAAACTCATTTTTGCCTTCTTCCATTGTCCCTTGTTTATTTTTTTCTATGCCTTTGTTCAGGAACGTTTAACTGGTCGTTCACTATTGTATCTGTACGCAAAGGGATCCTCGGATCCGAATCGGCGGAGTGCGGGAGGGAGGATTAATGCTGGAAAAAACGCGTCAGTTAGTAAGTAAGTAAGTAAGTGAGTAAGTAGTGTCTCTTAAGCGATCGACCGCCCGGTCTCGCGGCCCCGCGAACACCCGACCGCCGCTCGAGGCCAACCCGGGCTCTCCAGGGATGATGTGCATCGACAACAACAAAGAGTTAGTTGGTATAAAAAGCGGGATCAAGCGTCTCAATTCAATGTAGTCTCAGTTGAGAAGTTCATCTGCGATCACACCAATTCAGTTAGCTACCCGCTGCACCTCCTCCTACTCCTCAATCAATCATCATGCTGACCAAAGCCGTGGCCATGACTACCGCCTTTGTGGGCACCAACATCCTTTTGAGCATGAGCGTCCACTCGGACCGGGACCGCACTTCCGACATCAACAACCGTGGCATGCCCGCTGCCCGTACATTCTTTGTGGCTCCCATTGAGAACACCCGAAACTTCTTCAACAGCCCTTCAACGCAACGAAAGAACTGAACAGATCCATCCAGAGCCCGGAGTCAACAAACTCCAAGCGCTAAATTAACTATCAATGCTCTAAGCATTATTCGTATACGTATTTGTATAGTTTTGCTGTGAAATATATCAGTCATCCGTCTGTGAAGGCGGATGCAGTTTTTGGATAACGGGTGTTGAACAGTGACGTTTCGAAGTGTTGACCATTGAAGTTGTGATCAAAGGCTGCGAGGCTTGGGTTCAGTTGACCTTTTAGGTTTATGTGTTAGAGCCTTGGTTCAGGAAGCAACTTCTTAGGATTGCCCGTTTGATTGGAAGCAAACACATCATTGAACGTAAAAGTAGAACACATTTATTATCACATATGTATGAAGTGGGAGAATCGAGAGGAAATCTTGACCACCTTTGCGAGAACATTATGATCTCGGAGATGAAGTAGACGATCAAATTGTTGCTTTAGAAGTTATTGGACTATTTTCACATCATTTTCACATCGCGGCAAAACATGGACTGTACGAGTCGATTCCATTCAAAATTGAGGCCGGGATGAGCAGCAAACTTAATATTTGCCTAAAGTTTCAAATTTTCCACATAAAATGACGATATGAATAATCCAAGTATGGCTTGCACTCTACGTATATTGGTGGAAGAATAGAATGCAAAGACTAGCCTCTAAAACATAGAGAAGTGAATCTAACTGCCGAGTTTGAACTTCTTCTGGTCGAATATTGGGATCTCATCATGACTTTTCATTCAAGAACCGAGGGACTACAAATGTTTGGGTTAACTCGAGGATTGAACAAATTTTGGATTGCTGTTCAACTTTGTTTTCCTAACGTTTTGTTATTTGATACAAATTTTATCCAATCCCTTGAAAAGAATAAAGAGATATGAAATCCATTGGGACATATCCCCGGTGTCAAACCATTGGCTGCAGGAATATGGAAATTGAAGAATTTCAAATATGTTTCATATGAGAGATTCATATTTCATCGAAGAAGATTGAAATATGTCAAGCTTTGCTTGAGACGGAAGAGGAAAAGGGAAGGGAAGTGGATCGCATAATTATAGTCATTTTAAGCTTGTTCATGTGGCAAATCGAACATGCCAAAGTTTGGATTTGAAATCAGGTTCGTGTTAGGCTCCTTCTGAAAAGGGCCTTGGCAGTACAAATCAGACATTCAGATTCGAGACTTGAATCAAAATTTGGCCACCTTCCCAAAAGAGCGTGTGGATAATTTCTTTTTCAGCTAGAGATTCGCATAGGAGAGAACTGTTTGAGTAGCAATTACGCAGTAGCTAGATTCAAAATCGCGTTGAAAGCACTTGCTTTATGGGAGGCATTTCAATCCATAGTGGCACGAAGACACTTTAAATGAACTAAATTTGCACTTTGAAAGCAAAACTTTCCTCCAAACATTCAAAGTTACCCCGAAGTAAGGGGTATTGGAGGTACATCATCATGTTGGTACGAGGTACTAGTGCTTAATTTCAAGTTCAAAAACCTTTATAAAAGCGAACGATCAAATTTGAATTGGTTTGTCATATCTCAATTTGCCATTTTCAAGTGAAAATGAACGCAGTGTATTGGAGGAAAAATGTGAGGCTTCTCTTCATAGGATTTTCAGCCTGTACGTATATGATGAATCTGTACACTTACTTCATGGTACATAAGTAGAGGGGCTAGGGGCTAGCTAGCTTTGTTAGCTAGTTGGTTGGTCGGTTCGTTGGGTTAGTCTGGTCTCGACGGGGGGCATTTTCAATGAGTGCGTGGTGGATAAATCACACCTCATAATGATTTTACTGCGCAGTTGTGCCTCTGTAACAGTTTCTCTTACTAGAAAGATATCGTAAAATTTTCCCGGCCCAAAAACAATGTGTCAGTTTATCGAATTGGACCAGGGTTTCTGCTTGGAACATTTGCTGCAAGACTGAAATTCGGTAATCAGGAAGGAACAACGCAAAAACATTGGGTGATGGCAACAATGGAAATCTCATTTTTAATTTACACAAACGAAATCTGTAGGGTGAATGTATTTTTTCTTCTTTTAAAGCGTGGCTCTAAGACGGTTATATTAACTACATCTTGGACATAAATTCGCTCTGCTCGGGAGTTTGCCATTAGAGTGCATGTTTCAATCTAAATTCAATTTTACCTCAATAACTGTTACGATCCAAGGAATGTCGCTCATTCGGACTACGTCAAATCGTTCAAGAGATGAAGTTTCGAATTAGTTTGCTTCAACCTTCATTTTCGTTCGATACCAATGTCTAATTCCATAGGAGTGACATAGATAAACCAACCATAAATGACTTGATGACATTTTTTATCATTTATTAAGAAGACGGAGTGGCCTGTGCCCTCTCCTACGCTAAATGTTTTCGATAATACCTATATGGCTGATCTTGATTTTATGTTTTGTCAAAGCTTCACTTTCAAATGAGGGCCCCCAGAAACAACTTGAAAAGGCATGGCAAATCTGAAGCCAGAATTTCTCCAAATTTGTAAGACGACTAACGTATCGACGAACAAAGAACAAAAAGAAGGCATTCTTCTCAATCAGATTATGCGTAATGCATATCCTTTCTCCTTCTATTGTCCTTGGAAATATGGTTTAAGGATTTCTAATTGGAACGGATTTCTCTGTCATGGTGTAATAATTGTTCCAAGAGATCCACATATTATTACGGAGATGAAGGAGAAGGATATTTATTTCTACTCGTGCTAAATCAACGATTTTGAAAAGTAAAACAGCATTTACCGCAATTGGGTAAATTTTCCCCCTTTTACCTTACGTTCTTCCGCAGCAATATTCAACTGCCTTTCTTTTATTAGCTGTTTTCCTAAACCTGTACTCTAAAATCTTGAAGAAAGCAAATGAAAGCACCGACTCAAAACGATTTCTTGAGAGCAAAAGGTGTTGTATTGAAACGACCTTTTATTGATGACAGTAAGTCATAGGATCTGGTCCTCCAGTTATATGGTCCAAGATCCATCCGGAGTCTTCAGAAGCGTGAATAGCAACCGATCAGTGTGAGCCCTGAACAACCAAGCTCCAGATGATCGAGTTCTACTGACTACGCTACATTCGAATCAATTTGTGCACTAAGAAATTGGCGGATAGACCTCACAAATTAAGAAGACATGGCTAAGTTTACGAAAACTTCATTATCGTATTTCATGGAAAAAGCAATAATGAATTCCATTTTTTTGCCCCAGAACTGGCGCCACTTTGTTATCCTTTTTCCTATTGGAACTTCCTCTCACAAACCCAAAAGTAGGGATTGAGACAGTTTCGAAGAGTGCAATAATATTCAGAGGTTGAGTGAATGTTGTCGTTGATATTCAATTCATGTTTCAGAAATTCAACAATGGTTGCTAGAAGATTAGATTCAGAGTTGTACTGTAGATATAACTGAGAACCATATCTTAATCTTAAAGGCTTCATTCATTTGACTTAAATTACCAACTGTAATTCTATTAACATTGAATATACAGTGGTTTGGAAGAACTCAGTCCAAGAAAAAGTATGTTTTCTTTTTGTTAAACAGATTTTCCTCTTCTACCTTTTTGAAATAAAAAAACTAACATTCCATCTCCAGTTAAATACGAGTAATCAAAAGAATTCAGAAACAATTCACATGGTTATCCTAAGATATCATCTACAACCTGGATGCAGCCTTTGTAACGGGAGTTGGTTTTCATGACAAGATCTTGGAGAAGAAATGACCTTTCAAAAAAGCTTCCTTTTTATTAGAAATATTGAATGTAATTGAAGGGTGTTGCAAAGAGGATGATTATTTTTATCATTATAGCACTTTTGTAGTCTTTTTGAAATGAAGAAGTAACTGGAAATGAATGAGAGCGGACATGACAATCACTGCTTGCTTTTAAAACTGGCATATTGTGTATGTTTTCCAGATTGCTATCGTAGAATGCGAATTTGGAATAGAGTTATAACCCCCACGTCTTTCCTTGTTCTGACAGCAAAGTGTGAAGATTAAGGATCGCGATATATTTGGTCCTCTTAGGCAAAATATGGTTTGCTGTCATCTCACAATGGCGCCAAATATTGTCTATTCTCCCCCTCAAAGTGCAAAATATCATTTCAGATTATACATATAAAAACATCGAACATCAAACCTCATATCTTCTATTTCTACTTAAATAACTCAGCTATGTGTTCAAATAGGAACATACACTTTGTTTAAAGTAATGAAGTAAGGATTGAGTAAATTAACTGTTAGGTAATGATTTAACGATTGATATTGTCAACATCAAAATCAAAAGTGCACATCTCTAGTTCCTCGTTACCAAAAGGATCCTTACTTTTGAGGCGGTTTTGCTATGTTAATCCCAGTTATTAAATGATTTACAAAATCATCAATGGACCAGCTGGGAACTTGGCACAGCACCAAATTTGCAACTTAACGTTGTGGGAAAAGACAAATTTTAGTATATTAACATGTTGAATAAGATAGAGAGTATTCTTTCATACAAGTTTAACCCCTTTTGTACTGGACTTTTGTACAAAATGCAATTACTTTGCTTTAAGGCTTATTAAATGACAAAAACATTTGCTCTTTGCTTGTGTAACACTGAATTGTTATATTGCTGTTTTACTTTTTCAGACTTCAATCGCTTGTTGACCTCTACTAAAATGGATCAATTGCATTTCTGATAATGCAGTGGTCTATTGTTTATGCCTGGCAAGGAGAAAAATAACGAAAAATGTTGCTTAGAGAGTCAGCTGATATGCAACATCTTTCATATACTTCCTCTTGTAGGAACGGGGAATGAGTACGTCTTGACGCTAGTAGACCTCGGTATCAACTGCTTTATTAACCGGCCCCAACATCCAGG